>NC_140177.1:38603757-38633757 GCF_963971535.1 Notolepis coatsorum
TGTGTGTGTGTGTGTGTGTGTGTGTGGGTGCATGTGTGTCACTCATGCAACCTGTCAGTACGTCTCTCTCTCTCTCTCTCTCTCTCTCTCTCTCTCTCTCTCTCTCTCTCTCTCTCTCTCTCTCTCTCACACACATCCATCTATCTGTGTCTGTCCATCTGTCTTGTTTACCTCAAGACACCCACTTTGACATGTCTGTCTGCCTGTCTGCCTGTCTGTCTGTCTGTCTGTCTGTCTGTCTGTCTGTCTGTCTGTCTGTCTGTCTGTCTGTCTGTCTGTCTGTCTGTCTGTCTGTCTGTTTATATATCTATCCATCTATCTTGTTTTTATTCACTTAAGAATATACATATATTTTATTTTACTATATGTATATACTGTGGACAGAAATACCTGTGTATGGATCAGGGAGGGCGGTCGCCTGGTAATCAGAAGGTTCCTGGTTCGATTCCAGCTTCTCCTAGTGTGTTGAAGTGTCCTTGAGCAAGACACTACCTAACTTCTCCTGATGAGCAGGTTGGCACCTTGCATGGTCAAACAGACAGCATAACAAACAGCTTGCGCCAGGTGCTATGTAGTATAATATGCGCTCGCGCTGGTTAGACTAGGCTATGTAACGTACATTACTTGCAGTGCATTAGTGCATGGTTGGGGATTAATGACAAAAGCAATAATGATATATTCAAATTGTTTATTGGAATGCGGGACATTGAAATGTTTAAGATATTGCTCACCATCAACAAGACTTTCATCACTTTCACTGGTTTTAGCTCTTTAGCTAAACCTTCAATTGGCTTCATACACATAGCCTTTAGCTGTTGATCCATAGCACTTTTTATTTTTACTTTTATTTTTTCCTGGTCTACCACCGCCACCTGGGTAAGCATGGCTCTGTGTTCTGTCTGTCCTGTCTGTCCCTCTCTCCTAGAAAGGTTAACTCGGTTAGAGAGTCGTGTCCTTGAACTTGAGTCAGGAAAACAGTCAGCTTTAGACGTCTCGGACACTTCAGGCTTTTCTAAGGAGCCTCAAGCGAGGTCTTCTAGTCTGGAGAGTCCCAGACATAGTGCTCAGGACATGGTCTTTGCGCCCAATACGGAGTGGCAGTGTAACCGCTTGGTCTCGGCCTCAACACTTGCTCTGCAACATGATCTTACACATGTTGCGGGTTCCGGTCCCAGTATGCAGCAGCCTCCACTGAAACCCCGTCTTCCTGTCCTTGTGATTGGCGACTCCATCACCCGGCATATTAAGCTAGACAAGCCAGCCGAGATCAAATGTTTTGGGGGAGCCAGAGCTACCGACATTGAAGCCAACCTGAGATTTCTGGCGAATAGCATAGTCAAGGCAAAAGATAACGCACATCTCGTACCCACTGAAGTTAAATTTGAGCATATTGTTATACACGTCAGAAATAATGACTGTAGGATGAAAGTCTCTGAGGTCACAAAGATCAACATATTTAGGCTTTCTGACCTTCACCAGAAAGATGAGTCGGCCCCCCAAACCACAGAGGCCTGTTTCAGGACATCTCCCTCAACTTTGATACTTGTCATGTATCCCAGAGCTCCACCATAAAAAACTTCGGAGTCATTTTTTATTCCTCCCTCTCATTTAATGCACATATAAAAAATTTCACCAAAATTGCCTTCTTCCATCTTCGTAATATCGCAAAAATTCGCCCCATTTTAACTCTGGCTGATGCTGAAACCCTGATTCATGCTTTTGTCTCATCACGTCTGGACTACTGTAATGCACTTTTTTCAGGCCTACCTAATTCAAGCATCAAAAATCTTCAACTCGTGCAAAAAGCGCCTTCTGTCTGGCCTGCAGTGCTGAACCTTCTGAGTCCCTCCTCTTGCCCCCTTGGGGCATACGGCCCTGAGCTATTGTCTTGTATCTCACCCTGTATCCATACGCTTGCAGTAGTTCTATCTATTACTCTATTTCAGAATTTTCTTATATACTATGATTCTACTGTCACCATGTATGCATATGCTCACTACATGTATTTATTGCTCCATCTCCGCCCACTACAAACATGGGAACTCTCTAACCCCCCCCCCCAACCATCTCTCTAAGTGCTTGTCTCGTAGTGCTTACCAAGGTGGTGGATGTCTCGGGGTCTTGGCCAAGATTGCAGTGACTGTTCTACATGCACCACCGAGGTCATGGATCAGCTTCTTACCGTCTTCTGTCCGTGGTCTGTCAAAGTGGTTTGTGGTCTGTCAACGTGGTTTCATTGCTGGGTTAAGTACTTCTATTCTATTCACTTAATATGCTTACTTCATATATCTATTCTATTCACATAATGCTTACCACTTGTATCTATTGCTATGTCTGCCCATTACAATCACGCGAGCTGTCTAACGCCTGTCCCGTCTCCCCGTCTCCCTGTCTCCCTGTCTCCCTGTGAGTTGCTGTCCCGGAGTGATGACCGGAGTGTCGGACGTCCCGTGATGAAGACTGGGAGGATGCGACCCTCTCTGCGTGCCCTCCTGTCTCTCTGTCTCCGGCTGTCTCGTAGTGATGACTAGAGTGCTGGACGTCCCGCGATGATGACGGGGAGGTTGCGACCCTCTCTGCGCCGCCCCCTGTCCCCCTGTCTCCGGCTGTCTCGGAGTTATGACCGGAGTGTTGAACGTCCCATGATTAGTAGTGTTGAACGCCCCTGTGCCTCAAATAGATCCGCTATCAGCTCTATCTTTAATCTCTCAAAATGTTCAGTTGCTATCGCTATCAGCTCTATCTTAAATTTATCTAAATGTTCAGTTGCTATTGCATGCACTCATCTGTGTTTCACTACACACATGAGTGCGTGCTTACCAACTGTCCGTCTGCAACACTACTATCACCGACATCTAAGAAGGGAGATCCCCCCTTGAATTGGCCCTTCTAAGGTTTCTCTCCTCCACATTGCCTGTGGTGCATTTTTTCCTATTGCTAGGTTTTAGTGAGTTTGTCCTTACCTTCGCGTGGGGTATGTCTGGGAGTGTTTGCATTGCATTCATTTATTTTGCATTTATTTTAAATTTGTTGGACCTTATGGTGTTCTTGTTTTGTTTCTTTACTTATTGTGATGTTTCTTCTTGACTTGTTTAAAGAAGATGTGTCCGGCCCATGGTGACATTAACGTGTGTTGTCGGGCCTTACAAATAAATTTGATTTGATTTTATCAGCAAGGTAGCATAATATTGTTGGGTGAAAAAACTTTGAAAACGATTGTGGGTCATGCGCATGCGTGCACAAGCGCAGGACCGCTGGTATTAATCTGGACCTTCAGAACACAACGTTTGAACCACACACACGCAATCATAGGGAGCGGGGAACATAGGACCTTTTTTGAGCCTTTTTTTTTCGGGAGCGGGACCGGGGAACATAGGACCCTTTTTTCGGGAGCGGGGAACATAGGACCCTTTTTTTTGCGGGAGTGGGGAACATAGAACCCGGGGAACATAGGACCTGGGGAACATAGGGATGACCCCGCTTAATGTGCTGCTAGCTAAGTGGTCAATGTGCTGCTAGCTAAGTGGTCAATGTGCTGATAGCTAAGTGGTTAATGTGCTGATAGCCAGTGTTGGGACTAACGCGTTACAAAGTAACGCGTTACAGAAACGAAGTTACTTTTTGCCGCAACTAGTACTCTAACGCATTACTTTTGAAATTCAGTAACGCTACTTACGTTACTGAATGGTTTGTTAGTTCGTTACTGCGTTCTTTTTATGTAGATTCATAGCGAGCGTCCTTATTTCGCCTGCGTTTGTTTTGTTTACTGTAGACTGAAAGGCGCTATATAAAACGAAGTATTATTATTATTATTATTTCTTTCCGTAGCCTCATTCTGGTTTCGCACTTCTGATTGGCCACTGACGTTCTGAAAGAAATAGGCGCTCTCTACAGTAAACAACAAGAGGACGCTCGCTATGAATCTACATAATAAGAACGCAGTAATAATAACGAACTAACAAACCATTTAGCAACTACTTGGAGAGATAATTAATATACAACATGGAAACGAGATAAAGAACATGTTTGAAGGGCTGCTGGAGTCAACTGGACTAACGTTACATCTCGACCACCGCAGACTGGTGACGGTGAGTGCAATGTGTTCACTGAAACTCAAGATCAACGGATTTTGACTGTACAAAATCTGCCAGGGAATCTCATAATACTAATCAAACAATATAAATATAGTCCTTTCATGCACAATTGATATCCTAACTATTCTAACGTTGCAATGCTTTGATAACAACGCTGCAAGATGGTTATGAATGAATTAATGAATGGATGAATGAATGAATGAATGAAAACTTTATTTAACAGATTGCAGAATGGGTACAATACAGTACGGCTCAATACATACAATTGTTAAGGGGATGCAGACCTGAGAAAGACGTTTGTCTTGTTTCCATCAGGGTCCCCCATTTTCAATTCATATAGACATTTATGACATACACAACATACATGACATTTATGGCATAGGGACATATAGGTATTTAGTACTGATACATTTGTGACATAAACGGTATTCCAATATACAGTACTGTTACCCCTAGATCCTGACAGAGTATATACATATGATGGGGAGGGGACTGTACATTAGGAGGGGGTGGGTGGGTGGGAGAGAAATATACATACAGCGGGGAGGGAATATATAATGAAACGCTCTAGACCACATTGCTTAGCAGAGTTCGGTGATGTGAATGGAAACTGTCAAGTTGATCAACCGATTTTGAGTATATGGGGCATGGGACTTGAGCAATTTTTTTTTTTTTTTTTTTTTTAAATAACTAAATAGTTACTTTTCACAGTAACTCATTACTTTTGGGTGTAAGTAACTAGTACAGTAACGAAGTTACTTTGAAATGAAGTAACTAGTAAAGTAACTGAGTTACTATTTTTCAGTAACTAGCACAACACTGCTGATAGCTAAGTGGTTAATGTCCTGCTAGCTAAGTGGTCAATGTGCTGCTAGCTAAGTGGTTAATGTGCTGCTAGCTAAGTGGTCAATGTGCTGCTAGCTAAGTGTAAGCTGGTAAGGATATGCCTCCTAAAGTGTGTAAATGGAAGTACAGGAAGTACAGGCTACAGGCTTTCCGGCTTCGACAAAACAATTATAGAAACGTGTGAAGTGTACAATATTTCGTCGCTTAAGCCACTGCAATGGCTTTGCCTGAAGAATGTACTACATGACCAGGACGTTTTAGCTTGTTTGCCGACAGGATTTGGAAAAAGTTTGGTCCGTTCGGAGGCAGCTTCCAGGGAAAGTACATACACGGAAATTCTACCCCATACACACTTTTGGCAGTAGTTCTTTACCAGGCTTTATCTCACGGAGCGGAGGAGATACAACTGGGAATGAGGTTAGCTAAGTGGTTAATGTGCTGCTAGCTAAGTGGTCAATGTGCTGCTAGCTAAGCATCTTCTGAACATGAGATAAATGGTTGCACCACATCACCCACATGGAAGCATCTGTTTCATAGCATAAAAAGCTAATTATCGCCCAATAAGAGGCCACTACACTACATTGTTGATAGAGTGGTTCCACACACACACATACACCCCTCTTAGCTGTCTATTGTGTTCGATGATGACGCTTGCTCCAGGGATTGGGGGGAAGGGGGGTTCAGTGACACTGCCGCTGGTGCCCCTTCTCGTGACCGTTGAGTCCAATTCTTGAGCCGCACACCCGTCCACGCAAGGGAAGTCAGATACCTGCTGGATGCCAGCCGCCCGCTGGTGTCGTTTTGTGCACCTCTCAGATCTTCTATCTTGGTTGGTTTGGTGTATTTGGGAAACTGCAGTGGCACAAGTGACTTGCCAGGCTGATCTGTCGAGTGCCAGAGTTTCAAGCTGTGTGGTGTTGATGTTTGCACACTTTAGGAGGTCCCTGGTAGTGTCTCTTTTGGCCTCCAGCAGCCCGCTTTGCTCCTCTCAGTTGGCCATAGCGGACTTGGCGGGGCAGGTGGTGGTCAGGCATACATATGGTCTGCCCTATCCAGCCATGATGTTTTTTGGCCACACAGATTGAGTTGGTGTTGTTGAGGATGTCTGTGTGGGTGACTCGATACGGCACATACACACAAACACAGATACACACACAAACACACACACACACACATACACACAAACACACACACACACACAAACACACAAACACACACACACACACAAACACATGCACACATACACAGACACACACACCGCATACATACTCATACACACACACACACACACACACACACACACACACACACACACACACACACACACACACACACACACACACACACACACACACACACACACACACACACACACACACACACACACACACACACACACATTCTCTCACACACACTCAGCCATGGGAAAACAATGTGTACTGACTCCATCTTATCTTCCCTCACAGAGGAGAGAGGGGGGGAGGGAGGTAAGAGAGAGAGAGAGAGAGAGAGAGAGAGAGAGAGAGAGAGAGAGAGAGAGAGAGAGAGAGAGAGAGAGAGAGAGAGAGAGGGGGGGGGGGGGGGAGAAAGAGAGATAGAGGGATGATGGGGGGTTGAAATTGAGGAGAAGCCAAATATAGGAATGTAATAATGAGCTTCCTATCATCTCCTTCCTCCCTTGCTTTCAATATCTCCCCTGCGCTCTCTGTCTGTCTCAATGTCTCTCTCTATATGTCTCTCTCTCTATGTCTCTTTCTCTATGTCTCTCTCTCTATCTCTCTGTTTCTCTGTCTCTATATCTCGCTGTATCTCTATCAATTAAATTAAATTCAAATAGGCTTTATTGGCATGAAATATTAACATACTTATTGCCAAAGCAAGTTCAACATACAAACAATAACATATATATTAAGCAATAAAAGACCATACTATTAGTAATTATTAAAGTAACAGTAAAGACAATCAACAGAAACATATTAATTTACAAAATAGTCATTCAATCGGGTAGTCATTTTGCAAGTGTGGCCACTCAGATACATTTACAAAGCTTGTTCTCTTATTGTGTGACAACCATCTACATATTTTGCAGCTAATGCTGTACACTGACTTTTCTCCCCACACATATATAACAGCTTTTGATGATCATGGAGATGGTTAAACTGTGGATACATTTTATTTATTTGATCAAAGAAAACTTCTCTTACTGTAGATCCTTATATTTCTCACAGTATAGTAGGAAGTGAGGTTCTGTCTCAACATCCCCCTGATGGCAAAGTGAACACAGCCTGGCCTCTCTGGGCAGCCAGTTCTGCCTGTGACGGCCTGTTTCTATGGCTAGGCTATGTCCACTCAGTCTGTACGGTGTCAATGTTTTTCTTAATTTGATCTCATTCACAGTGGTCAGGTATTCTGCCACTGTGTACTCTCTGTTTAGGGTCAAATAGAATTCTAATTTACTTTGAGATTTGGTTGATTTGTTCCAATATTCTATATAAGTTTCTTTTTGTTTTGAGATTATTTGGTTGGGCCAGTCTGTCCAGTCTGGTCTGTCCTGAAGCCCTGGTGTTTGTGGGCAGAGATTTCTGACTAGCTGGCAGAGGGGACTCTTATCTGGGTTCATCTCTTGGCTCTGAAGGGCGTTGTAGTGGTAGGAGTGTGGGTCACTTGATTGGAGGTGTGTATAAAATTTGATGGCTCGCTTTTGAATTTGAATGATTAGAGGGTATTGGCCAAGTTCTGCCCTGCATGCATTATTGGCAGTGTGTCTATGAACCCTAAGTAGGTTTTTGCACAATTCTGCATGCAGTACTTCTAATGGGTGTTTTTCCAATTTTGGGAAGTCTTGGTTAGTTAGTGGACCCCACACTTCACTGCCATATAATATTATTGGATTTATTACAGAATTTAGAATTTTGAGCCAGGTCCTAATTGGGATGTCAATTGGAATTTTCCTTTTGATGGCATAAAAAGCCCTTCTTCCCTTCTTCCCTTCTCCTTCAGTTCATTCACAGCCATGTTGAAGTTACCATTATGATTTATTTTCAATCCCAAATATGGGTAGCTTTTTGTGTTTTCTAATATGTGTGTGCCTAATTTAAATGTATTATGTGAACTCTGAGACTTGTGTCTCCTTTGAAAGACCATGACTTTAGTCTTCTTCATGTTTACGTTCAGAGACCATGTCTGGCAGAACTGGTGGACGATGTCTAGGTTCTGTTGTAGACCCTCTTTAGTGGTTGACAGCAGAACCAGATCATCTGCATACATCAACAAGTTTACATTGGTATCGTGCAAAGTCAGACCGGGTGCAGTAGAAAGTTCTAATAACTTTGCTAATTCATTTATATATATATTAAACAACATTGGGCTTAAATTGCACCCCTGGCGGACTCCGCGACCCTGGGTGAAGAAATGTGTTATTTTATTGCCAATTCTAACAGCACATCTGTTTTTTGTGTACATGGATTTGATCAAGTCATATGTATTTCCTCCAACACCACTTTCTAGAATCTTGAAGAAGAGACCTTTGTGCCAAATTGAATCAAAAGCTTTTTCAAAATCGACAAAGCAGGAATATATTTTGGTTTTGTTCTGTTTCACGTGAATGTCAATTAGGGTTTTAAGAGTGTATATATGGTCAGAGGTACGATAATTTGGTAAGAATCCAATTTGACTTTTACTTAGAACACTGTGTTCCGTAAAAAATTCTATGAGTCTGGTGTTGATGATACTACATAGAAGTTTGCCCAAATTACTCGTCACACAGATACCTCTATAGTTATCTCCACTCTTGAATATTGGGGTTATGAGTCCTTCATTCCAGACATCAGGAAAATAGCCTACATTTTGTGTCAAATTGAATAATTTTTAAATAGCCAATTGGAATTTTTCAGAGCTGTGTTTAATCATTTCATTCAATATGCCATCTGTACCACAGGCCTTTCTAGCTTTAAGGCACTGGAGTTTTGATTTCAGCTCTTGTTCAGTGATTGGGAAGTCTAGAGGGTTTTGATTATCCTTTATGATATCTTCCCATTTTTGTAACTTTTCACATATCTGGCTGGTTTCCGTTTTTGTATTCAGGGGTACAGTTGCAAAGAGTGATGTGAAGTGGTTTGTCCAAACATCACTATCTTGAATAGCCATTTCTTCCGGCTTATCTTTATTCAATGAGTTCCAGTGGTCCCAGAAGGGGTTAGAGCTTAAAGAGTCCTCTATTTAGCATAAGTGTTTATTTACGTGTTTGTTCCTTTTAATTCTGATGGTCTTTTTATAGTGTTTCAGTGTTTCACAGTATTGGAGGCGTAAGGTATCATTGTGTGGGTTTACGTGTTTCTGGTTTGATATTCTTCTTAACTGTGTTCTAAGAACTTTACATTCTTTGTCAAACCAGTGGTCCTTTTTAGTTTTTCTCTGTTTGTTACCTGATCATTTTAATTTGGACTTTATTGCAGTTCTTTCAAATATATAATTTATATGTTCTACAGCTAGGTTGACTGCTTCAACACTGTTAGAGTATGATGTGGCTAGGAACGTATCTAACAGTGATTGTATCCCATCACTGGCGATGGCTCTCTGGTAGTCCTGCATGCTGTTCTGGGACCATCTGTAGTATTTGGGGATGTTATGTAGTTTACTGGGCTGTGTAGGGGGATTTTTGGGAGACTCAGTTATTTTCATGTATGCAGTAATCTGACTGTGGTCGGAGAGTGGGGTCAGAGGTTTGACTGTGAATGAACTGAATGATACTGGATCCAGATCTGTTATCATGTAATCTACTGTGCTGCTGCCAAGGGATGAGCAGTAAGTGTACCTTCCTTGTGAGTCCCCTCTCACACGCCCATTGACAAGGTAGAGACTCAGTCCTCTACAGAGCTGTAATAAGTCCTTCCCATTTTTGTTTATGGAGGTGTCATGGTTATTTCTAGGGGACGGCATTACATGGTTGCATATGGTGTGGTCAGATATAAATTTGTCTCCATGTGTACTGGTGAAATCAGGGTGGGTTCCCGTTCGGGCATTAAAGTCACCGCAAACAAGCACATGACCTTGACTTTGATAAAAACATATTTCTGACTCAAGGTTGGAGAAGATGTCCTCTGAGTAATATGGAGACCCAGAGGGTGGTACATATATTCCACAGATAAAAATATCTCTTTGAGAGGGAATTACTTCTTTATTTAGTTTTAACCAAATATGATTGTTCCCGGTTTTTAGAATCTGTATTGACTGGTGGTGTTGTGATTTGTACCAAATTATCAATTCCCCTGAGTCTCTGCCCTGACTAATATGTTTTATTTTATTTGATGGCAAAATTACTTCTCTGTAGTGTGGAGGACAGTGTGTGGCTACATCCTCTCTACACCATGTTTCAGTTAGAATTAAAAGGTCATTGTTTGTTATAGCCTGTAAAAAATCAGAGTCTCTACTCTTCAGGCCGAATGTTGAAGAGTAAAGACCCTGTATGTTCCAACAACTGATAGCAAATGATTGCATTTTTGTACAAAAAATATATAAAGGTGTTCAAAGGTATATAGGTTATAAAGGTATTCAATCAATGAACAAACATCACAGAACAAATGTAACAACAACAAAGGCAACAAAGGCAACAGCAGGCAACTGGCCTGCTTTTCTTTTTAGGGCCGACTGCTAGCTTGGAGTGAGAAGTCTACTGCATAGCGTGGAGAGCATCTGTTTGATCTCATTCTGCTCTGATGTGGGTGGGGGGGGGGCCTGGTCAGGGCGGATGCATAGGTCATCTGCTGCTGGGGGCGGTGGAGGGGTTGGCTGGGGGGATGTCTCCTCTCACTGGGTGGGGTGGAAGGGTGGGGTATAGGTGGGGCATGGGGTACTGCAGGGGTTTGTGGGGTGACTCCTCGTGGGTATCTCGTAGGCCTGTGCTTTCTCAGAGAGGCCGGTGTGTGACTGGGTCTGTTGGGGTTGCATCCGAGGGCAGCATCTTTTAATGTTTTTGCAAATGTCCTCAGTCCTGCGTTGTTTAGGTGTAGCCCATCATGAAGGTCCCATGTGCCAATGTTTGTGTGGTGGGCCAGGTGGACATTTGGGAGGGCAGCACAGTCTCTTGAGATCTCCATGTTGATTTTATGAATGATGTATGGGGGGGTGTCCATCCTGGGGAGGAGGAGCGTCGGTGGGGGTGTCTGTCTCCTTACGAACAATGGCTGGACTAGCCCCGAGGAGGTAAAGGTACTCTCCCGTTCATGCTCCCTGGACATGGAACATCTCTCCATTCTATGTCGCCCTTTCCACCTTCCCAGAGAGTTTACAGCGGTCATTATGACTGCAGTATACATCCCTCCACAAGCAAACACCGTCAGGGCCCTGGCGGAACTGGCGGAGAATCTCAACAAGCACCCCGGACGCAGCCATGATCGTAGCTGGTGATTTCAATCAGGCAAATTTGAAGAAAGTGATGCCGTCCTTTTTTCAACACATCGCCTGCTCCACCAGAGGAGGAAACACACTCGACCATTGCTACACCCCGTTCAGAGCCGGCTACAAGGCTGTACCGGCTCCACCACTGGCGGGGGCTAGAAGCACATCGGATCATGACTCCATTATCCTCTATCCCGCTTACAAACAAAGATCATGTGACGCCGTCGTGTCACGTGGGACAAAAAAATGTACCGACCAATCAGAGGCTACGCTTCAGGACGTTCTCGAGGACGTCGACTGGGATATGTTTCAAGGAAGCGCCAGTGTTGTCAGCGAGTTCGCGGACAGCGTTGTATGCTTCATTACAACACTGGCTGATAGTATTAACCCCACTAAAAAGGTGCAGGTCTTCCCTAACCAGAAACCATGGGTGGACAGTGTGATGACCCCCACTCTACCTGCTAATGGAGAGTCTGACTCACCAGGAAGCATGGTGGAGTGGGTGGCTCGTTAACTGTATGAGACTCACCTGTGCAGAGCAGAGCTGCCTGCACCTGAATATATGTGTCTCTGTCTAATTCCCTCTCTGTCTGCTTTCTCCACTCCCAGGCACAGGTTGTACCAACACCCAAGCTGCATCCTTTGACATATTGTAACACTGATACTTACACCAAACACACACCATAGCATACTTACTCACTCATCCACACACTGCACTCACCACTGATTCTAATACAAAACATTCCATTGTTCATGTGCTTATGCTGTTGTTTGCTTAGATAGGTTTAAATAAATCATTTTTTGTTAAATTGTTATCACGTGTGGACTCCCTATTTGTCATAAATTACCTGTTTGTGACAAATTGGGGGCTCAGTCCGTTTGTAGGGCCTTTTTGTAGGAGTTGGTGAATTTGTTTGTATTTGGCCTAGTGTGGTTGAATTTCTGGTTGGATTCATGCTAGCATTTGGTATTTGTAGTTTGGTTAGCATTTGGTATTGTGTACTTTGGCTGGCATTTGTATTTAGGTTCCTATGGGGACAATTTGTTTGGGCTCTGTCTGAGTACAGGAGGGCTATTTTGAAAGGTAATTAGGCTGCTTAATTGGGCTAGTGTCTGTGACCTACAGTAAGGTTTGCAGCTAGTATTGGTAGCCTGTTGGCTAGTTTGTTTGTGGCAGAATTATTTGTATGCCAGTGTTGGGGAGTTAGCACGTGATTTTTTTTAGATTTTTTTTTAATTTCGTTGTAACAACTGTAACAATGACAATAAAGATCTTTTCTATTCTATTCTATTCTATTCTATTCTATTCTATTCTATTCTATTCTATTCGTTCTTGGGGGTGTTTGTTGTTTGGGATTTGGGGGAGAGTAGCAGTTTGTTTGTGCAGATTTCTTGTAGTAGAGATTTGTTTTTGTTTTATTGTTTTGTTTGTTTTGTTTTGGTTACAGTTTGTTTGTTTTTTATTGCTTGTGTTGTGGCTTTGGGGTTTGATGCCTTAATAATACAGTCTGTGTGTTTTGGGAACCATAAATCCCCAGGTAGGAAAAGAGGGCAGGTTTCCAATAGGGAGACTTGTCTTGGTATTTTTTTTTAGGCGGCCGCAAAAACGTGGGCAGAGACAGGCACTAGCATTGGCGCTTTTGTCCTCTCGGGAGCACGTCTCTGGCTCAGAGGAGTGGCTGTATAACAGGTACTTTTTCTGCTCAGAGAGTTCTAGTGCATCAGTACCCCCTACAAGTAGTGGCACGAAGATTGAGGTTTTGAGGTAGTTAGTTAGTTAGTTAGGACCTGTAGTTAGTCAGGGTGGGGAGGTTCATTGGATCAGACTGTCTTATTATTGGTGTTCACGCTTCATGTTCCCGACATAAGTTTGGTTTGTTTGTAGCCACTGGTACATTATGACCTCTGTTGTGGAGGAATTTGAGCAGTCACCATCGGTAGACCTGATTGATCAATGTACTAAGGAGCAGTTGTTAGCGCTTGCTGAGAAGTATGAGATTGAGATTCCTGTTAGACTGTCAAAAGTGGCAGTCAAGGCCAGTTTGAAGGCAGAGTTGGTGGAGAAAGGTGTTCTCAAGCCAGCTGGGGTACCACCTCTCAGTTTTGAGCAGCAGAAGGAACTTCTGTTACTGCAGCAGCGTCAAGAGTTGGCTTTGGAATAACTTAAGCAGAATAGTAAGCACAGACAAGAGTTTGCTTTGGAGGAACTTAAGCAAAAGACTGAGCTTGCCAAAGTAGAGGTGCAGGCTCAGGTGCAGAATAGAAAGCTAGATTTTGTCGGGGAAGGAAAGTGGCTCAGTTCTGATGTTACTGATGGTACTGGGGATCCGTCTCAGGGGGGTAAATTTGACGTTTTACCTGAACTGCGTTTGCTTCCTCAGTTTAATGAAAAGGACCCAGATGTTTTTTTTTCATTGTTTGAACGTTTGGCAGATGCAAGGCACTGGAGTAGTGAGGATAGTTGTATGATGTTACAGTGTGTTCTCACTGGTAGAGCCCAGGAAGCGTACTCTGCATTGAGTCCCACGGACTGTAAGGTTTATGTGCGGGTGAAGTCGGCAGTGCTTAAGGTGTACAAACTTGTACCTGAGGCGTACAGACAGCGGTTCCGTACGTGGAAGAAAAGGGACAAACAGTCTCATCTTGAATTTTCACAGGATTTAAGTACCCAGTTTACCCGTTGGTGTGTAGCGTCTGGTGTCGATACCTTTGGACAACTCTCTGATCTGCTGGTATTAGAACAGTTTAAAAACTCTGTTCCTGTAAATGTGGCAACTTACATTACACAGCAGGGTGCGGTGACGCCGGGGGAGGCTGCAGCATTGGCAGATGAGTATGTATTGATTCACAAGGGTAACTTCGGTGGTTTAGCTATAGAGAAGGCTCATAGCAGAGAGAATTTTTCTCCTCGTCCAAAGTTTGGATCAGAGAGGAGGGGTGATTGTGACACACGGTATAGACAGCCACCTGCATCTGACACACGGTATAGACAGCCACCTGCGTCTGACACACGGTATAGACAGCCACCGGCGTCTGTCAAAACATGTAACTACTGTAAACGTTCTGGACATTGGAAGGATGAGTGCCCACTTCTTGGCTCGAGGGGTGGGTTTAAGGCACAAGTAAAACCTGCTCTGCTGGCCAATTCCCTCACCCAAAGGATGGTGTCACCATCGGTACCGTCTGCTAAGACCATAGGACAGACATGCCTGGAGGACTATGGTGCGTTTCTTTCTGATGGTTTTGTGTCTTTACAGGGCAGTGACGTTAGGGTGCCGGTCAAGATACTGCGGGACACTGGCTCAATCGATTCGTTTGTGCGTGAGTCGGTGTTGCCTTTTTCAATTGATTCTGACACAGGGGATGTTATCTTGATTCGAGGGATGGGGATGTCTGTGTTCCCTGTTCCTGTGCATAACATTTCTCTTGTTTCAGGTTTGGGGAATGGTGATGTGCAGATAGGTGTGCGTGCTGAGTTGCCTGTTGATGGAGTGGACATCATTTTGGGTAACAATCTGGCCGGGGTACGAGTGTGGGCCGATGGGCCTCTCCCTAATGTAGTCACCCAAAAGTCACCTAGTCCAACTTTGTTAGACACTTCATCTGATGTCATTGTGTATCCAGCCTGTGCCGTTACACGTGCCATGACAGCGGCGGGCGACACACCGGGTGCTACCCAGGCGACAGGTGTTGAATCGGTTCATGTGGGTTTGATTCTGCCTGAGCAACTCCAGTCCATGTCGAAGGCTGATTTGGTTGCAGAACAGGTGAATGATCCAGCTTTACGAGAACTGTTTGAGAAAGCCGTGCCGTTTGAAGACATAGGTAGCTCGGCGCAGGGATACTGTCTTCATGACGGTTTATTGTTTCGGAAGTGGATACCGCATGGGGATGCTTTCGTGGGTGACCCCATTTTTCAGTTTGTGGTACCATGCAAATTTCGTCCATTGGTGTTGCAGACTTGTCATAACAATGTGGCAGGGCATCAGGGAGTGAGGAAAACGTATGACCGTGCGCTGAGACACTGTTTTTGGCCCCGTTTAAAACGTGATATTTCCACATATATCCAAATGTGTCACACGTGTCAGTTAACTGGGAAGCTGAGTCACACCGGCCCCGCTCTCTCCTATTCCTGCTGTTGATCAGCCATTTGAACATTTGATTATTGACTGTGTTGGACCATTGCCGCGTTCCAAACAGGGACATTTGTATTTGCTTACGGTAATGTGTCAGGTGACCAGATACCCGGCAGCGTTTCCGCTTAGGTCAATAACGACAAAGTCTGTTGTTAAGGCGCTCACACAGTTAATTTCTGTGTTCGGGGTACCCAGGATCATTCAGAGTGATCAGGGTTCCAATTTCACCTCACACATGTTTGCAGCAGTTCTCCGGAAACTGCACATCAGGCACAACAAAGCGTCAGCGTATCATGCCCAGTCTCAGGGAGCGTTAGAGCGTTTTCATCAAACGTTGAAGTCGTTGCTGCGCTCCTATTGTGTGGAGTTAGGGGGTGACTGGGAGGAGGGGCTGCCCTGGCTTCTATTGGCCTTCAGGGAGGTAGTCCAGGAGAGCACGGGGTTTAGCCCTAATGACCTGGTTTTTGGTCACAAGGTCCGTGGTCCCATGGCTGTGTTGAAAGACAGCTGGGACATGACAGAACCCCCTCGGAAATTGGTTGATTATGTCAATGGTTTCAGACGCAGGTTGTTTTTGTCTGTTGAGTGTGCAAAGGAGAAGTTGGGGAGGTCTCAGGGTAAAATGAAATCCCTTTATGATCGTCGCACTGAGCTTAGGCAGTTTAAGGCTGGCGATCAAGTTTTGCTTTTACAGCCGGTAGTAATGTCTCCCTTTCAGGCAAAGTTCACGGGCCCTTACACTGTTGTGCGGCGGGTGTCTGACCTGAATTATGTTATTGCCAAAGGCAGGAGGGCAAATAGGGTGTGTCATGTGAACCTTTTAAAACCCTACTACTCTGGCCATGCTGAAGGGGGGGTGAGTGATGGGGAGAATAATGGGGAGACTGAGAAGGTTTCTCTTTGTACCACTACAGTGGACAGGTCCACCTCTCCAGTAGCCGGCCCTGAGGAAGGAGTAAACCCGGATGTGGTGTTGCAGGGGCGGTTGAAAAATTCAGAGTCATTGGGGAGGTTGGATGTGATTTTGGCAGATTTGGATGACTCGAAGCGTGTTGAGTTAATAGCTCTGATTAACCGTTATCCTGCTTTATTTTCAGATGTACCCTCACGCACACATCTAATTGAACATGATGTGGATGTGGGAGAGGCAGCCCCAATAAAGCAGCGCTTCTATCGTGTCTCACCCGAGCAACGCAAGCATTTGGACAATGAGGTTCAACCATTGGACAACCAAATTGCCGAATCATGTTCGTCAAGGTGGGCGTCGCCTTGCCTGTTGGTCGGTAAACCCGACGGAAGCTATAGACCATGTACTGACTTTCGTAAAGTGAATAACATTACCAAACCAAATGTGTTTCCTCTTCCCCGCATGGAAGACTGTGTAGATCAGGTGGGATCGGCTACTTACGTGAGTAAGTTTGACCTTTTAAAAGGTTATTGGCAAGTCCTGCTGTCTAAGCGTGGCCAGGAGGTTTGCGCTTTTATCACTCCCTCTGGGTTGTACAAATATTTAGTCATGCCGTTTGGTCTTCGAAACGCCCCCGCTACTTTCCAGCGCCTTATGAACAAAGTAGTGGCTGGTCTGGATGGGTGTGCCGTCTACCTGGATGATGTGGTGATCTACAGCGACACATGGTCTGAACACCTTCAGCGTATCCGGGCACTGTTAAAAAAATTGGTCTGGGCACGGTTGACTATTAACTTGGCCAAATGTGAATTTGCAAGAGCCACTGTCACCTATTTAGGAAAGGTGGTCGGTCAGGGCAGCGTACGCATGGTTCAGGATAAAGTTGTGGCTATTGTAAATTATCCCCCTCCAGCGACAAAAAAGGATTTGATGCGTTTTCTGGGTTTAGTGGGCTATTATCGGAGTTTTTGTCGCAACTTCTCATCCGTAGTAGAGCCGTTGACTAACTTGTTGAGGAAGGACTCCAAGTATGTCTGGTCAGGCAGATGCCAAGTGGCATTTGAAAATGTGAAGGCCCTATTGTGCTCTGAACCTGTGTTAACTGCTCCACGTTTAAATGACTCCTTTTCATTACAGGTGGATGCCTCCAACGTGGGGGCAGGGGCAGTCCTCCTGCAGGCGGATGTGCATGGGGTGGATAAATCGGTGGCCTTCTTCTCGAGGAAATTTAACACCTACCAACTTAACTACTCAGTTATCGAGAAGGAGGCGTTATCACTCAGAATGCGGACGCGTTGTCCCGCATACCCTAAGTTGGTCCCATGAGGATACCTTGTTTTGTCTCTCTCTATCTGTTCCCCAATCCCTACTGTCTCCTGCTCTCTTAAATAGCTTCTTAGGGCCCTATGTTGCTGAGAGCGGAGGCAGGATGGTGAGGGGAATGGGTGAAGGGTAAAACAATGTTTATTTTTTATTTGAATATAGGGGACAAAATATTGTGTTACTTGAGTTTATGTATTGATTTAGTTTGGTTAGTCACTTGTATATAAAAATGTAATTTGTTAATAGGGAAGAACCCTTTTCTTTAGGGGGAGGGTGTGACGACCCCCACTCTACCTGCTAATGGAGAGTCTGACTCACCAGGAAGCATGGTGGAGTGGGTGGCTCGTTAACTGTATGAGACTCACCTGTGCAGAGCAGAGCTGCCTGCACCTGAATATATGTGTCTCTGTTTAATTCCCTCTCTGTCTGCTTTCTCCACTCCCAGGCACAGGTTGTACCAACACCCAAGCTGCATCCTTTGACA
Organism: Notolepis coatsorum; assembly: GCF_963971535.1. NCBI lineage: Eukaryota > Metazoa > Chordata > Actinopteri > Aulopiformes > Paralepididae > Notolepis > Notolepis coatsorum. Next base: position 38,621,944 of record NC_140177.1, read on the forward strand.
TATTGTAACACTGATACTTACACCAAACACACACCACAGCATACTTACTCACTCATCCACACACTGCACTCACCACTGATTCTAATACAAAACATTCCATTGTTCATGTGCTCATGCTGTTGTTTGCTTAGATAGGTTTAAATAAATAATTTTTTGTTAAATTGTTATCACGTGTGGACTCCCTATTTGTCATAAATTACCTGTTTGTGACAACTGTACTATCAGAGCAGCTCTGAAATCCTGCACCACTGCCTACAACCTGGGCAGAGAGTCAGGAAACATGGAGGAGTACAAGGCTACAGTCTATACTCTGTGCAAGGCTGTAAAACTTGCAAAACGGACATATGCTGATAAATTGGAGACACAAATGGCACAAAACGACACAAGAGGCTTATAGCGGGGACTGAGGACAATAACTGACTACAAAGTCAGCGCCCCCTCAATGGGGAGCGCCGACGCCTCTCTCGCGGAAAAACTCAACTCCTTCTACGCCGGTTTGGTGTAGACAGTGGCGCCGCTAGCTCAACGGCTAGTGACATCACTGGCGCGCCGGCTGTTGTGGAGGGGGGGGGGGCAACCGCGGGGGGCAACCGCGGGGGGGCGGGGACGCTCTCTCATTGTCGGTACACAGTGTGAGAAGAGCATTTATGCAGGTGAACACCAGAAAAGCTGCTGGCCCAGATGGAATAACAGGACGCATACTTAAGCCCTGTGCTAACCAGCTAGCCCCTGTGTTCACCGCCATATTTAATCGATCCCTGGCGGAGTCAGTGGTCCCTGCCTGCTTCAAGATGTCTACCATCATCCCTGTACCAAAGAAACCCTCCCCAACATGTCTCAATGACTACAGACCGGTGGCACTCACCTCTGTGGCCATGAAATGTTTCGAGAGGCTGGTCAAGGATCACATTTGTGCCTCCCTCCCCAGTGATATGGACCCTATGCAATTTGCATACAGGCCAAACAGGTCCACTGACGATGCTGTCTCCCAAGTACTGCACAGCACCCTCTCTCACCTTGACCGCCAGAAGGGGGGCTATGTGAGACTGTTGTTCATTGACTACAGCTCAGCGTTCAACACCATAGTCCCCACCAGACTGGTGGACAAGCTGATCGAGCTGGGTCTGAGCTCCGCTCTGAGCGCCTGGATACTGGACTTTCTGAGTGAAAGGCCCCAGGCGGTCAGGGTGCGGGGTCACACCTCCAACACCATCACCCTGAGCATCGGGTCCCCCCAGGGCTGTGTTCTGAGCCCCCTGCTGTACTCACTATACACACACGACTGTGTGGCCAAGTTCAGCTCCAACTCCATAGTGAAGTTTGCGGACGACACAGTGGTGGTGGGGCTGATCTCGGACAACGACGAGAAGGCCTACCGGGAGGAGGTTGAGGTACTGGAACGTTGGTGCCAGGACAACAGCCTGCTCCTGAACATTGGTAAAACCAATGAGCTGATCGTGGATTTTAGGAGGAGACAGCAGGAGACACACACACCACTGAGGATAAACAGGGCTACCGTGGACAGGGTGAGCAGCTTCAAGTACCTGGGGGTCCACATCTCAGAGGACCTGACATGGACAACACACATAGACTCAGTCGTAAAAAAGGCAAAGCAGCGCCTCTACCACCTGAGACAGTTAAGGAAGTTCAGAGTATCTGGGAAGATACTCCAGTCCTTCTACTCCGGAGCTGTAGAGAGCATCTTGACTGGAAACATCACTGCCTGGTATGGCAACAGCAAGGCACAGGACAAGAAGGCCCTACAGAGAGTGGTGCGCTCAGCCGAGCGTACCACGGGTATTGCACTACCAACCCTGCAGGTCCTATACAACAAGAGGTGCAAATCCAGAGCCTGCAGGATAATGAAAGACCCTCACCACCCCAACAACAGCCTGTTCACGCTGCTGCGGTCAGGCAAACGCCTGCGAGCACTAGTAACGAGGACAGAGAGACTTAGGCTCAGCTTCTTCCCCCAGGCCATCAGAGCCTTGAACACTGAACTCTCCACGCACAAGCACACATGAGCACACACACAACACACACACTGTACACGCTCACACTATGGACACTTTACAGAAGGAAAGATCACTTTAAGAATAGTATAGCTTGAGATCGTATAATATAGCATTGAATAGCAGTGTACATAAAGACCCAATGCCTTATCTGTAGCTAACAGTGTACTGCACTGCCACAGGACCTAGCATCTCCTACCATGCTCTGTAAATAGCTCATGTACAGATACCGATATGCCTACTTTGTTTACCTGTTTATTGCACTATGTCGCTCTATTGGTTGGACTCTTATTATTATTACTTGTACTATGCACATCATTGCGGGCGAGACCCCCCGCATTTCACTGTATACCTGTATGCCGTGACAAATAAAACTCTTGTATCTATCTTGAGATGACTACTCTGGTATCTGGGAACTCCCTGGAGGCCTTCTCAGCCACCTTGGTCATTGCTTCAGCAGTCCCACGGTGTAGATAGTGGAGGTCATTAGTGCCCGTGTGCACCACCATGTACTGGGGGCTCCGTAGAGTGTCCTGTCTGAGCAGCTCCATGGCATGGCCTGTGTTCCGACAGCGCTTGGCTGTCACCTTGAGGCCAGGGAAGAGGCGTGCTGTGTCCAGGTATTTTCCATTGGAATCCATGAGGAGGACTACTTGGGCTTCGGGCTGGGCTGGTCTGGTGGACTGGGGCCGTGGCTCAGGTGGAGGTTGGGCTGCTGGAAGGGGGTCTGAGTCAGAAGGCATGTCAGTGGGTGTCAGGCTGGGAGGAGTTAGTGGGGTCAGGGGGAGAGAGGTATATTCTGGTTTGGCAGTAGGGGGGTGGTGGGTGTTGGAGCAGAGGACCGCTTACGGCCGGGGGGAGATGTATGTATTCTTTCTTCCTGCAGCTTTACTTCCTCTATCTCTCTGTGTAGAAGCCTCTCTCGGCTGCCTGTATCTTCCTTCATGGCTTTCATCTGGGCATGTAGGGTGTTGTTGTCCTGCTCTAGCTCCTGCATGGTTTGTGTGAGCTCCCTGACGCTCCTCTGGGTCTCCTTCAGCTCTGAAATGGTCTCCTCCCTGCTCTTCTTCAGATGATGGAGCTCCTCTCCCAGCTGCTGAATGGTGCAGAGCTCAGTCAGACTGGCCAGAGTCCTCTCTCTAAACTCAGTAAAGTCCAGCTCCAGGAGAGATACGCTTTCTCTCAGCTGCTGGACCAGTTTGGAGGGTGTTGAAGGAGTGTGGGTGGATGGACTGGCTGGTGCTCTTGGTACTGGCAGTGGCATCACTGGATTCACTGTGTGGTTGGAGGGAGTTGGAGGGGCACAGTCAGAAGGGCTAGTTGCTGGTTTTGACTCTGGTATTTCTGTGTCTGTGTTCACCTTGTCCTCTGCTGTCTGTGTTTGCAGCTTTTTGGGAAAAGCTCTTGAAACATATTGAGGTTTGCTTCATTCCCTTGTACTAATACAGTCCCTTTAACATAGTAAGAGATTGTAAGAACTGGGTTATCAGTGTCCAGGGTCTCATCATGGCATATAGTGAGCCGTCCTCGTCCAATGCCTTCTTTCACAACATGGTCATAGTGGTTACAGATCACCTGCTTCCAGGAGTTAACATGTTCTGTGTCGAAGATGAGGTCATTCATCACCTTCTTCTCATTATAGACTGTATAGTCAGCAAACAGCTCCTCTGGATGGGCCAACAGAGTCTCCTCCTTGTGTTTTTTCTTGCTTTTAACACTTATGCATTTAGGAGGGTACTCTACTTCTCTGCTGCTCAGCTCTGTGCTGCTCTGCTTGTTATAGTCATTTTCCATGGCAACACACAAACTTAACTGACAGAGACTGTTGTTATTAGCCTTTTGTACAAAATATTATTTAGGATTTAGCTGGCTAACTAACGTAGCTAACGTTCTGTGAGCTAGCGTCAGTAGCTGGCTGGCTAACTAACGTAGCTAACGTTCTGTGGGCTAGCGTCAGTAGCTGGCTGGCTAACTATCGTTGCTAACGTTCTGAGAGCTAGTGGGCCGGTTAACTAACGTTGCTAATGCCCTGTGAGCTAGCGGGCCGTCTAACTAACGTTACTATTGTCCTGTGAGCTAGCGGGCCAGTTAACTAACGTTGCTAATGCCCTGTGAGCTAGCGGGTTGCCTAGGCTAACTAACATTGCTATTGCCCTGTGAGCTAGCGGGCCGGCTAGGCTAACTAACGTTGCTATTGCCCTGTGAGCTAGTGTGCCGGCTAGGCTAACTAACGTTGCTAATGCCCTGTGAGCTAGCGGGCCAGCTAACTAACGTAGCTAATGCTCTGTAAGTACCTGGCCACTCTGTTTGCAGTTAGCAGGCAGTTGGCTCCTTGCTACTTTGTTTTCTCTGGTGTAGACCCTCTTCTCTTTGGATTTAAGTGTTGAGCTTTGTCCTTTTGGATCTATGTATATTCATGTTGCCTTTGTGAAGTTATCTTTTCCTTCTGTTTAGTTCTTCCATTAAAAGTTGAATATCTTTTAGGAGCTCATCTTAGCTGTGTTATGTTCACAACTCTATCTCTATCTATGTCTCTCTCTCTGTATCTCTGTATATGTCTCGCTGTCTCTATATCTATCTCTGTCTCTATCTATCTCTCTGTCTCTATGTCTCTCTATCTATCTATCAATCTATCAATCTATCTATATATTTATCTATCTATCTATCTATCTATCTATCTATCTATCTATCTATCTATCTATCTATCTATCTATCTATCTATCTATCTATCTATCTATCTATCTATCTATCTATCTATCTATCTATCTATCTATCTATCTATCTATCTATCTATCTATCTATCTATCTATCTATCTATCTATCTATCTATCTATCTATCTATCTATCTATCTATCTATCTATCTATCTATCTATCTATCTATCTATCTATCTATCTATCTATCTATCTATCTATCTATCTATCTATCTATCTATCTATCTATATATATATCTGTCTATCTATCTATCTCTGTCTGTCTCTCTTTCTCTATCTATCTATCTGTCTCTCCCTCTCTCTATCTCTATCTATCTCTCTCTGTCTCTCTCTCTCTCTCTGTCTCTCTCTCTCTGTCTCTCTCTCTCCGTACCCCCTGACGGCTCCACAGACAGATGCTTTCAGATATGGCTTGCCTCTGGTTCAGCCTGCTATAGGGGTGTAAGTCGTTATCCTGTAAAGTTTCATCACAATATGATATTGGGGGGGGGGTCAATATAAAATGATATTATATGCCCATTTAACACAGTTAGTTCTAAGAACGACAGGTTATGTATATAACCTAGTTATATGAGTACTGGCTAAGCGTCCCGCTCTCAAGCCATACCGAGATATACCTCATCTCATGTACCTAGTGTACTCCATCAACGAATAAAACCAAATACACCCAGCACCTGCCAGGCCCCGCCCCGCCCCTACTGCCGTACTATATAGTACTGGGAGTGGCCACCACTCACTCTTCCTCGGAAAAAATCGTTTCCAAAGAAAAGTTTCCCCAAGGGGCAAACTAAGAGCGGGACGCTTAGCCAGTACTCATATAACTAGGTTATATACATAACCTGTCGTTATATATTCGTACTGGCATCGCGTCCCGCTCTCAAGCCATACCGAGATATGGGGTAGAGCGGACGCGAGGCCTGACAAATGCACCCCCTGAGGACCCGTAAGCCCACATCAGGGGGGAGGGGAGTCCCGTCACCCCATCCTTCCTAATGAAGATGGGGCGCAGTCAACTCCACCCAAGTGCGAGCAAGAGGGAACTAGAACCTCTTGAACAGACAGCACAGGCGGAACCACGTGTGACACAACACATTGTGGCCCACACCCACACACCCCTGCTAACCCACCAAGGACGGGAATCAGGAGAGGCCACAGACCTCAGAACCGCCTGGGAGACAGAACCCCCGGTCATGTCCATGAGGTAAAACCTTACGAAGGGACCCGGGGAGGACCATGAAGCTGCAGCACAGATGTCCTCCACCGAGGCCCCACCCAGCAGAGCGCACGAGTGCAGTGCGCCCTGACGCCCCCAGGGGGAGCCAACCCGGCCAACGTGAAGCAAGGGCAATGCCCTTGCACAACCAATGGGACAGGCGCTGTTTCAACAGTGCCTTACCAGCACGAGAGCCACAATAACAGACAACTGAACGGTAGCCCTGAGGCCCTGAGTACGGCTGAGGTAAACCCCCAAGCCCGGACCGGACATGACAGGTGAAGGCCCGCCTCCAACTCACTAGCGTGAGGAGGCGGATGAAACGCCTGAACCATAATATCCCTGGAGCGGAAGCACTCCGGATATTTTTAGGCATGAAGGCTGGATTAGGCCGCAGAGTGGCACCGCTATCGGAACGAAAGACAGGCACTCTGTCCGTACCGAGAGAGCACAAAGCACACCCACGCATTTAGCGGAGGTGATGGCCAGCAAGAACGCAGTCTTGAACGACAGCCGTTCCAACAGCGCTTGCTCAAGAGGCTCAAACGGGGCCAAGGACAACCGACGAGGACCAATTGAAGATCCCAGCTCGGAGCCAAAGAGCGTTTCATTGGCTTAAGGCGTCAACCCCAAGCAGGAAACGCTTCACAAGAGGGTGGCCTTACACCACTCTTGGAAAATACGCCACCTACCCGCGTAACCCGCGATAGTGGAGGGAGCATGCGTTTTCCGGATGGTGCCAACCACAGAAGGATCCATCCTCTCCAGACTCACCCTCTCACCAGCCAACCCACCAGCAGCTGGCCCAGCACAGGGAACTAACACAGAGACCGTGCGCTTGAGAGAGGGCCCGCGATGACCAAGGAACAGGCCATGACGGGATACCAAGAGCTGGATCAGGACCGGGAACCACACAGCTGCGCCCCGGTCCGGCGCAATCAGGATCAAGGACCTGCGCTCCTCAACATACCCGCCCCAACAACTGACCTAACAGATGTATGGGGGAAAGAATCCCAGGCGGCACGGCATCGGTCCCAGACCTGCCTGACTATGTCCGGACGTAATCCCCACCCGTCAGGGTGAGGACCGCCCCGCGACATTACACCTGTACCCACATTCACCCTGCCGGGGATGTGGAGAGCCCTCAGGCCGCGCAGATGGAGAACGCCCATAGCCAGCCGCCCGCCGCCCGGTGCAGACGGGGGAGCGTACTCCTCCCTGTCTGTCGATATACGACACTGACGTCGTATTGTCCATCCTGACTTGCCTCTCACCGGGTCTATTTCCATACTGGAAAAGAACCACCTCCGTAACCTCCTCCTGGGGTGAAGAGGAGGCCAAGAGGGACTACGGAATGAGCAGATGCCCTCATACCGAGCAGGCGTATCACGGACAGCGCCGTAACCGTCCTCGGACGGAACCTCTCGAGCGTGTCGCAACACGCTCTGAGAGGGATGCCCATAGCACTCCACCCGTTGACTGGGAAGAGGAGTACTCTACTTCCAATCTACAGCAACCCCAGGCTGGTAGGAACCCAGCCTGGCATGAGACCTGACGATCCACTTTGACCGCCAAGGACCAGAACGTCGGTAGGGCAGAATACACTTCGTAACCCCTGACGATGCAGAGGCCCCAGTGCGGCCTCCACGCACTTGGTGAAGATGCGGGGAGCCAGAGAAAAGCCGAACGGCAGCCCCTGGTACTCATACGCTAACCCTGCAAAGGAAGCGTAGGTAAGCCCTAGGACGGAAGATCGGGGATGCGAACACGCATCCTACAGGTCTATGGAGGAGAACCAGACCCCCACCTGACAGTGTTCAACAGGTAGGAGACGATCCAAAAAATGCCGAACCTTCCCATGGGACAGGTCCAACATGGGTCTGACGCCCCCCCCCCCCCTCCCGATTTCTCAGGCACCAGAGAACACCGGGAGGAAAACACCACGACGATGGCTTGCTTCGTCCACAGAGATCGGATCTCGTCGACCAGAGCTGTCACTGCTGGTGACCCTGACAATAGGGTCTGTACCAAACCCGAAAACGGGTGGGGTTGTGTAATACAAGTCCCCGCCTCAGCGTTCTCTCCATCCACCTCGACATATGGTACTGCTGTAGCCATATGTGATGATACTCCCAACGCACCCGCCGCCATGTGGCGCAGGTCCGCTAGGAACTGTAGATAGGCGGCCCGGTCCCACCCGCTGTGCATAGCCAACCCTGGACCCGTGCGAGCAGAGCGTTCCGTGTCGGGACATCTGACCCTGACAATACCCACGAGGCAATCGCACCCAAGGGGGGACTCCGACAGAAAGGGCCGGTTTGATACGGGGAAGCTGACATCAGTTCTAGGTGACAAAAGCTCCCCCACTGAACACCCCTCCAGAACATGCTGAGGAGTTGTTCTGCAGCCGGACATGCAAGGTGTGAGGCCCCCATGGGTTCCTACACACCGTAGCCCTGCAGTGATATTACTACCACCCAAATCACGCGTGCCTGCGAGACCACTGCCAATCTTTCAGGAGTGGGAGGCACCAACATGATACCTGGCCTGGCAAAGGCGAGGTCGGGGAAGCCCGCACTGTGTGCCTCAAAAAGGTTCCGAGCCCCCCTGCTGACAACAGTTATAGTTGACAGACGTAACACCAGGCTCAACCAACACAGCTTATGGTGTGGGAGCCGCTTGACAGCACAACATTCTCACGGACAGACCCAGGCTCAGCCATCAACTGGGTGTCAGCCCCTGTCCCCATGAGAAACGAAAAGTGGGGCCGCACGAGCTTCAACGAAGGCACGCGGCCCGCAGCCAAAGGAAACAATCAGAGCCCCTTTTCCGCTGGTGTTGGGGGAGGGAGTGATCGGAGAGCGGGCTGCTCGCGGCAGGACGGCGACAGCTTGTATATTCCAAGCCGAGCTCATCCAACATGGCCGATCCCTCTGCCGCCAAGGCTGTCGGCCTTGTGGACACCTGTCGATTCAATGCCCAGGATACCTCTGGCGGGGGAAAACATGACCGCCTGTCGAGGGCCTCGTCATCGCCGCTGACGAGGCCGTGCTCTCTCTTCTTCTGGCTGCGCGGTGTGAGGCGGTGTGGGGCCTAGGACAATACCGCCCGCGCTCAAGCGGAAGACCAAAATCCTCTGCGGAGAGGGGAGCCCTGAGCGGTTATAGCTTGCGGCTAGGTCAAAGCTAATAACGTCAACAACCTCACGCGATGTGTCGACGTCGGCTGGCCCTCAAGGCCCCGCCACCAGACACCATTTTTTGATAGAAAAAACAGCAATTCGAACACAGTTACTAATTGCTGCCAATTCCATACCGTGGCGGTACAGGCTTTAGCAGCCCACCAGCCACTCGCCGGGCCGACCCACCTCATGGCGTCGGCCGGGCGGGGCACTGTTTCAACATGTCAAAAGCAAAGGACTGATGCTAACACGGAGCACCAGTGGTGGTTGCAACCAGCAACCTCCATTGTGGTGTGCACCATGAAGGGGTTAATGAATAAATGAACTAACACCACGAACATACTGTAGAATGGGCAAGCCCATGCACACAACGTTAAGGGGAGGCGGACCAGAGAGAACCAGTCCTGCATTCATTCATAATATTCACAACAGCACACCAGCCCTAGACCTTAGCCCATTTACCCATGAAGGTAAACAAAGCCCCCCCGCACTACTCCCCCAGTAGACACCGATTGACCGTCAGCATGAATGGTTGAGAGGAGGGAAGACTGTAGTATTGCCAGACATTCCCGTAGCAGAGAGACAGAACAGAAACAGTAGCCCAATATAGCATAGCGTTCGACGCTAATGTGGACAGAAAAACAGTCAGCTGAGCCACAACACTGGCCGCCGCTAAAATCCCATCCTGCAGCAGTATAGCTCTCATCAGTCCATACTGCCACCCGCCGGGCCGACTCGCTCTCAAGCATCGGCTTCCGGGTGGGACACCGTCCAACCCCACCGGGGCACAGGATCGATGCTACCTGGCTACCTAGCCACGGCACACCCGCCCTGCACCATGTTGTCAACCCATTTACCCATAAAAAGGGTAAAATAGGACTCAGCAAAACCCCCCACATTAGCTACCGACTGACCTTCATCAATGAACCGGTTAAGAGGAGGGAAAAGCAGCAACATCCCACGGCGGGGAACATTAGAACAGTGCCCAGCATTTCAGCATTAGTGTTAGCATTAGCATTAGCATTAGCGTTAGCATTAGTGTTTAGCAGCACGCTCCAGGATCGCTTGGAAACCGTCCACTTCAGGGGAACGTTCACCAAACCATCCCGCCCCTGCCGCCGACACAGAACTCGGTTGTGTAACAAAACAAACCATTATTACTAACACTAGCATCAATGCCTGATGACACAGGGCCTACCTGTGTGCGAGCCGGCTCGATAGCCAACCTCGCACGCTGTCCCTCGATCTTCTGCCACAAGACGAGGGAACATCAGAATAGACCCGACGTGTCGTTGGAACATACCCCGAAGATTCCAGGGGTAAGCAAATCTCCGTAAGCACTCAATATTATCTAAACCTTTCATAACAACTAGTTGCATAGGGTGTCATGCATCCGCTATGATGGAAACGAAAATAGAGGAAGAGTGAGTGGTGGCCACGCCCAGTACTATATAGTACGGCAGTAGGGGCGGGGCCTGGCAGGTGCTGGGTGTATTTGGTTTTATTCGTTGATGGAGTACACTAGGTACATGAGATGAGGTATAACTCGGTATGGCTTGAGAGCGGGACGCGATGCCAGTACGAATATATAACTGCTGTATAGAATATCTGCGACCGCAGCTGTGATGTTATTTACAGTTACCCATTCTGAACAAACTTGGAACTCAATTTATACCAACTGCCCTACACTGTAATCATAGTAATTATAATGACCTACCTCATACAATTGTTTTTGTTGTACTGTACTTGTGCTGTATGATGACAATACATTTTAATCGAATCGAATCGAATCTAACCTAACCTAACCTAACCTAACCTAACCTAACCTAACCTAACCTAACCTAACCTAACCTAACCTAACCTAATCTAATCTAATCTAATCTAAACACTTTCCTCTCATGAACCTCAGAAACAAATAGCAGAAAATAATCGCACACGATGACATCATCATTGAGTCAATTTAACGGCATGTATTCATTGTGTTAAATATTCAGGATGAGCGTTAGTGTAATAAATCATAACGTTCTGTCCCGTTACACTATATAGTCTGAAACTCTCTGCTCTGCTGCCCTTCTCGACCTGGTCGCTGTTGAGAGAGAGAGAGATGTTAATCTATACGGGACTGACCTGGTTAAATAAAGGTTATAAATGACCTGGTTAAATAAAGGTTATAAATAAGTCAAGAGCCTGGAGCAGTGTTCCATGGGCTCGCGGGACACACTGTTCTGTCTGGAGGCCCTGCGGCCAGAGCGCTGTGTGGTGGCGGGACCTGAGCCAATGACTGGGATTGGACTATATCGATTATATAGTAATTACATTACATTAGATTCAGATGTATTGTCATCACACAGCACAAGTACAGAACAACCATGAGAAGTTGGCATCTAACCAGAGTGCAAATGTAACAGTAACGTTCATTAACAATATACAATGTACAAGTGATTAAATGTGACAAGCTACTGAGTAATATATGCTAAACTGATGTATGTACAATATAATTATGCTATACAGTGATACAGGTATAAATATACTATGGTAGTAAGCCATGCTGGCCACTAGTGTAACTAGTAAGAATAGGATATATACAGATATAGGTGTAATATAAACAGTTATTTATACAGGTATGTGAACAGTTATGCAGATATATCCGAAAGTAGATAATATACAATATATCTGGTGAGCACTATATTTAAAA
>NC_140177.1:38638757-38728757 GCF_963971535.1 Notolepis coatsorum
ATATGAATGACAAACAAACAAAACAGTTGCTCAGAGCACAGAAACCACAGTGTAGAAGTGTATTGGGGAAGAGAGAGAAGGGACGCTTATAGAGACAGGAAAAAAAGACTGTTATGACACTAGACGGTACGGTTCACCTTAAACTGGCAAAATGGTATACAGATGGTCATGACAGGAGAGAGAGCGGATAAGGTCTGCCTTAGACTGGCAGCATGTTATCGATAGAATAGGAATTTTAGTCCGAGATAACGTCCCCGAATAGCTAGAAAAGAGAGAAAAACAGCTGTGATTTTTGGGGCTTTGATGAGAGGGCAGCTGCCGTTTGTTTAAGAGAACAGCAGAGTAGCCATCTTATCAGACACAGGAGAATGAAAACAAAGCCGCCACAGAAGACAACCGGAACAAGCAGGCCGCAGAGAGTGATTGAGGCATTAAAGGAACAGTGCAAACAAATATATATGAGGATTTGCCAGAATTCAACAGGAGACAAACTGAGAAGACAAGCTGAGTAGACAAACTGAGTAGACAAACTGAATAGACAAACTGAGTAGACAAACTAAGAAGACGTAGGCTTATGACGCGTCCGTCTCCGGCAGATTTGTGTCCATTTTGACAAAGACAAGATGAACCTTTTTAACAGAAGAGAAGATGAACCTTTTTGACAGAAGAGAGGATGAACAGGCAGCGGACTAAGCGCTTGTCACCAACGCGAGAGACACCGGTATCAAATCCGGCTGTCAGCGTTGCCTCCGGCTTGGCCGGCGGTCATACTGGCTCAATTGGCAGAGTCAGCGGGAGGGAAGCCTGGAGGTGGTAATCTGGTCGTTGTAAACAGCGACTCCTACAGGTCGGTCAGGGCGCCTGCACAGCGAGGAAGGGAGATGGTGAGGGTAGTGTGAGCCTCCCACACGTTACACCTCACCAATGAGAGTCCTCGCTGGCAGGTGAAATGAAGTGGCTGGCTGACTCCGAATGTATCGGAGGGGACATGTGATAGTATCTATCAACCCTCCCTAGACCGAATTGGCATGACTAAATTGGGATGGGAGAAAAACACAGAAAAACAGGAGAAAAAGTGGACCCAAAAAAAAAGAAGAGAGGATGAACCTTTTTGACAGAAGAGAAGCTGAACCTTTTTGACAGAAAAGAGGATGAACCTTTTTGACAGAAGATAGGATGAACCTTTTTGACAGAAGAGAGGATGAACCTTTTTGACAAAAATAGGATGAACCTTTTGACAGAAGAGAAGATTAACCTTTTTGACAGAAGAGAAGATTAATCTTTTTAGAACTGAAGGATGCGTCACGTCCGTTTGGTTAGCAAGTCTGTGGTTTCTACACTTTGCACGATTACGTTATCTTGGTTCTGATTAAAAACAAGACGTGATGAATCAGGACATCATATCAGTCTGGAGCTACTTGTTGTAGAACATGTTTCAACATGTTCTTTTCTATTTTGAGGCTGAAGATGCAGTTGTTATGTTCTATGACTTTGTGAGGACCCCCCCTCTTCCCCCCATTCTTGTAGTAGCTCACCTAACAGACTGCCATGACACTCTTCTACTCTCCTTCCTTCCCTCCTTCCCACTATCTATCGCTCTCTCTCTCTTTCACTATCTCTCTCTTTCACCATCTATCGCTCTCTCTTTCACTATCTCTCTCTTTCACCATCTATCGCTCTCTCTCTCTTTCACTATCTCTCTCTTTCACTATCTATCGCTCTTCCACTATATCTCTCTCTTTCACTATCTCTCTCTTTCACTATCTCTCTCAATATATCTCTCTCTGTCACTATATATCTCTCTTTCAGTATCTCTCTCTTTCACTACCTCTCTTTCACTATCTCTCTCTCTCTTTCACTATACAGTATATCTCTCTTTGACTATCTCTCTTTCACTATATATCTCTTTCACTATCTATCTCTTTCACTATACAGTATCTCTCTTTGTGTCATGGTCGGGGGTCGGGCCTTCCTCTGTCCCCATCCTGCCGTGCCCATATATGGGCAGCTTCCTGCTGCAGCGTTCCCACGCTGCCAGACGAGCATCAATCAGCGCGGCTGTGAGGGATTCCCTCATCAGCAGCCACTATATCACCTGACGGATCCTGTCGTCCCTCGTCGCAGTGTTAAACTGCCTACCTAGGTACGACGCCTCAGTCCGAAGACCTGCTAGACACTCTCGTATTATTATTCCCTGTTCTAACCTTCCTTCTCTTGTGCCCAAGGACCTCCGTTCCAGCAAGCCCGTCTGGACCCCTGGAGCTTGACGAAGGAGTTCCTGCTCCCACCCCCGACACAGCCGGTGTCTACCTTCTCCCGTACTGCACAAGGAGTGCACCTGTCCTAAAAGAACATTCTCCTGTACTGCACAAGGAGTGCACCTGTCCTAAAGAACATTCTCCCGTACTGCACAAGGAGTGCACCTGTACTAACCCCACGAACATTCATTCCTGTCTGTTGTACATTTTGGATGTAATTTCTGTCTGCTTGGGGAGAACGATTAAAACACCCTAAACCGCTCCATTCTCTCTCCTCCTGTGTTTGCTATTGGGCTCCACAAAAAAACCCTCCTCACACTTTGACTATCTGTCTTTCACTATATATCTCTTTCACTATCAAATAGACTACAGATGGAAATTAGCTTCTGCTAAATCTGGTGCAAACATATTTTCATGTAACAATGATTAATGTAAATGCACATTGTCTATAAAAAATTTAAATAAAAGATCTCTCTTTCACTATCTATCTCTTTCACTATAGAGTATATCTCTCTTTGACTATATCTCTTTCACTATCCATCACTCTCTCTTTCACTATCTCTCTCTTTCACTATCTCTCTTTCACTATCTCTCTCTTTCACTATCTCTCTTTCACTATCTCTCTCTTTCACTATCTCTCTCTTTCACTATATCTCTCTCTTTCACTATATATCTCTCTTTCACTATCTCTCTCTTTCACTATCTCTCTCTTTCTATCTCTCTCTTTCACTATATATCTCTCTTTGACTATCTCTCTCTCTTTCACTATCTATCACTCTCTCTCTCTCTCTCTCTCTCACTGTCTCTCACTATCTATCACTATTGGGGGCGACAGTGGCTCAGTAGGTAGAGCAGTCATCTGGTTACCCGGAGGTTCCTTGTTCGATTCCTGCTCCTCCTGGGCAGCGTGTCGATGTGTCCTTGAGCAAGACACTTAACCCCTAACTGCTCTCAATGAGCAGGTTGGCACCTTGCATGGCTGCCTCCACCATCGGTGTGTGAATGTGTGAGTGAATGAGTAAAATGTGAGGGGAAAATTGTAACGTGCTTTGGATACAAGCGCTATATTTATTTACCATCTATCACTCTCTCTTTCACTATATATCTCACTTTCACTATCTCTCTCTTTCATTATATCTCTCTCTTTCACTATCTCTCTTTCACTATACAGTATATCTCTTGTTGTCTATCTCTCTCTTTCACTATCTATCACTCTCTCCATCACTATATATCTCACTTTCACTATCTCTCTCTTTCACTATCTCTCTCTCTTTCACGATCTCTCTCTTTCACTGTCCCTCACTCTTTCACCATCTCTCTCTTTCACTATCTCTCTCTTTCAATATCTCTCTCTTTCACTATCTCTCTCTCAAGTTCAAGTTCAAGTTTCTTTAATAGTTGTCATACAGAAGTACAGAATACTTGTATACAAAATGCTTCTTTCTGTTACGCTCCAGAGACTGTGCTAGACAAGATAAGTATGAAATAAAATAGTATAGCATGTAAAAATAGAAGTAAAAATAGAAGTCACGTACGTAGACACAGTGTTCAGTATATACATATGTACAATTTGTTCGATGCAGAATAGAAGTAACTGAGTTACCATACAATATACAATATACTATGCAATATACTAATATACAATATACTATATAGAGGTACAATTTAGGTACAATTTACAGTAATGTGTACTGAGGTATGGGTTGTAGTGCAAATCCTTTACCAATAAATAATAATAATAATAATGGATTGGATTTATATAGCGCTCTTCTCTGACTGACTGTTGCTCTGACTCAGAGCGCTTCACAGAGTCCATTATTCATTCATACACAGTCATACCGGTGGTGGTAAGCTACAATTGCAGCCAGAGTATAAATGTGTTTAGGTGTTCTAAAGTGTGGAGAGTGGGTGCTGCAGTGTGTTGTTTGTTTAAAGTGAGTGTGTGCATGTGGATGTGTGTGTTGTGAGTGCATTTGATGATTGTTGCATAGTGTTATTGTTCGTTGAGCAACCTGATGGCCTGGGGGCCTATTCTTTATTCCCAGCGGAAGAGTGCTGCCGAGTGCTTCCGCATTTTCCCTGATTGGCTGCGACACGGCCCGCGGCAGCGCGGCAGCCGCAGAGCGGTCCGCTCTGCCGCTCAGCGGAGCGGCAGAGCTTGCGGCATTATGTAGCCGTAATCCCCAATGTTTTTCATTTGCCGCTAGCTCAACTGGTATGCCGCCGTGCTGTGGAGCCTGCGGTGCGGTTGGTCACAAGTTCGAATCACTTCAATTTTTTTTTTTTTTATTTTTTACGTTTATCATCTCTCGCTATAAACGTGCATTCTTCCGCTGGTTAAGTTTAGGCATTCTTTCGGAGTTGGTTAAGGTTAGGGAGGGTTAAGGTTAGGCATTCTTTCGGAGTTGGTTAAGGTTAGGGAGGGTTAAGGTTAGGCATTCTTTCGGAGTTGGTTAAGGTTAGGGTTAAGTTAAGGTTAGGCATTCTTTCGGAGTTGGTTAAGGTTAGGGTTAAGTTAAGGTTAGGGAGGGTTAAGGTTAGGCATTATTTCGGAGTTGGTTAAGGTTAGGGTTTGTCACAGAGAATGCCTGTCTGTCTTTCTTGACGTGGAGGATGCAGCCTATTTCCGCACTGCCGCTCTCTCGCGCTGCCGCGGTCACATGGGCGTCGCAGCCAATCAGGGAAAACGCGGAAGCACGCGACGCACTCTTCCGCTGGGAATAAGCTACACGCGACCTGGGGATAGAAGCTTCTTCTGAGTCTTTCTGTGCTTGCCATGAGACTCTGGTAGCGCTTGCCTGACCGCAGCAGTTCAAAGAGGCAGTTGTTTGGGTGGCTGGAGTCCTTGATAATTCTCTTAGCCTTACCCCTGCACCACTTGTTGTAAATGTTCTGGAGAGTGGGAAGCCCCCCTCCAATTGTGCGTTCGGCTGAACGTGCCACTCTCTGTAGTCTGCTACGGGCTTGTGCGGTGCTATTCCCAAACCAGGAGGTGATATTGCCAGTCAGGATGCTCTCTATTGTACATGAGTAGAAGTTCTTAAGGATCTTCTGACTGACTTGGAACTTCCTTAGGCGCCTGAGGAAGTAGAGGCGTTGTCGTGCCTTCCCTGAATTTCCCCAAGGGGATCAATAAAGGAATATCTTATCTTATCTTATCTTCTTCACAACACTGTCAATGTGTGTGGTCCATGTCAAGTCCTTGGATATGTGGGCTCCGAGGTACTTAAAACTGTTCACTCTCTCAACCGGTGCCCAGTCGATGCTGAGGGGGCTGTAGTCCCTGACCCCCGACCTCCTAAAGTCCACAATCATGAATGAATGATGAATGAAAACTTTATTTAACAGATTGCAGAATGGGTACAATACAGTACGGCTCAATACATACAATTGTTAAGGGGATGCAGACCTGAGAAAGACGTTTGTCTTGTTTCCATCAGGGTCCCCCATTTTCAATTCATATAGACATTTATGACATACACAACATACATGACATTTATGGCATAGGGACATATAGGTATTTAGTACTGATACATTTGTGACATAAGCGGTATTCAAATATACAGTACTGTTACCCCTAGATCCTGACAGAGTATATACATATGATGGGGAGGGGACTGTACATTAGGAGGGGGTGGGTGGGTGCGAGGGAAATATACATACGGCGGGGAGGGAATATATACATGCGGTGGGGAGGAGACTGTCTATTAGGAGGTGGTGGGGGTCATCTCTTTTGTTTTGCTGACGTTCAGGGAGAGGCTGTTCTCCTGGCACCATCCCGCCAGGACCTTGACCTCTTCCAAGTAGGCCCTCTCGTCGTTTGCAGAGATCAGGCCCACCACTACTGTGTCGTCAGCAAATTTGATGATTGATGATTGTGTTGACTATCTTGCACTATATCTCCAGACAGTGTATTTAGGTACTTGACATATTTTGATGCACTAACAAAATGTTTCAAACAATCGTCCTGCCAACAGTTCTTATAGAGGCCAAATACAATAGGAATCCTATAGCAACATTCTTAAATACAATAGGAATCCTTTAGCAACATTCTTAAATACAATAGGAATCCTATAGCAACAGTTCTTATAGAGGCCAAATACAATTGGAATCATATAGCAACAGTTCCTATACAGGCCAAATACAATAGGAATACTATAGCAACAGTTCCTATACAGGCCAAATACAATAGGGATCTTATAGCAACAGTTCCTATACAGGCCAAATACAATAGGGATCTTATAGCAACAGTTCCTATACAGGCCAAATACAATAGAAATCGTATAGCAACAGTTCATATACAGGCCAAATACAATAGGGATCTTATAGCAACAGTTCCTATACAGGCCAAATACAATAGGGATCTTATAGCAACAGTTCCTATACAGGCCAAATACAATAGGAATCATATAGCAACAGTTCCTATACAGGCCAAATACAATAGGAATACTATAGCAACAGTTCCTATACAGGCCAAATACAATAGGGATTTTATAGCAACAGTTATTATAGAGGTCAAATACTTAAGCATTACATCACACGCAGGAGTGGTTTGTGACCAATAAACCATGCCTAGGGGTGGTTGTTAGGCCCGAGGCGCAGCCGAGGGTCGTTAGACCCCCCTAGGCATGGTTTATTGGTCACAAATCACGACTGCACGTGGTGTAAAGCTTTTATACAACTGCCAGATTCATCCAACCTTATTTCTATACAATAAACACACATTAATCGAAGATTTATTGAAAAAACCATCCGCCAGAAAAAGTAGTTCCCACAACTCCATGTGGAAGCAGCTTGAAGTGCATCCAACCAAACTAACACATCCAACTGTGTATTATTGGAATGATTGAGAGAAGTTGCCTCATGTGGAAGCAGCTTGAAGTGCATCCAACCAACTAACACATCCAACTGTGTATTATTGGAATGATTGATTGAAAATTGTATTACCAGATGCAGAATATAAAGTAGGTAAAACAAATTAAAACGTTTTCTTTGCCCTATAGGAAAAAAACGTTTTCTTCGCCCTATTTTTTTATTTATTTCTTTTAGCCTAAACTTAACCAGTTGGAAACCAGGGGTACAGTAATAAAATTAGCAATCAACCAATCAATCAATTCAATAGACCATGCTCACTTAAAACAGCGCTGCTTCTCTCTCAGTCTGACTCCCCCGCTGTTGCAGACAGGAGTGTGTGTGTGTGTGTGTGCGTGTGTGTGTGTGTGTGTGTGTGTCACAGTGTGTGTGTGCGTGTGTGTGTGTATGTGTGTGTGTGTGTGTGTGTGTGTATGTGTGTGTGTGTGTTTGTGGGTACGCCAGCGTCGGAGAGAGAACGCTGCAGTCAGTAGAAAGTAGGAAGGAAGAAATTTAAATCAATCAATTAATCTATCAATCAATCCGCGATTTTTCTTTTGTTCTAGATTGAGTCAAGACCCATCAATTACATCATCCAACATTGTTTAAAGGACTAACACATTCCCCTTGACAGAATCGCTTCATATTTAGTCGTTATGGTGCTTTCAACATAACCATTTGTTGTCCGCGATCTTGTTTTCTCCCGGAGTGAGCCGGGGAGGGTTATGTGATTTGGTTGTGGGCGGGTCCTGAGCCCAGGACCGTGGATTGTTGCCAATAAAGACGTGTGAATGGCCAATCAGAATCGAGAAATTTGCATGCCGTTGTATAAAATAGGAATAATATAGCAATAGTTCCTTTACAGGTCAAATACAATATGAATAATATAGCAACATTTCTTATGCAGGCCAAATACAATAGGAATCCAATAGAAACAGCGTCTGTGTTTTCAACCAAAAGTAGGCATGGCTGTGAGAAAGTACCAGGATACACTGTCTGATAGTAGCTTCTAGTG
This sequence comes from Notolepis coatsorum, assembly GCF_963971535.1. Classification (NCBI taxonomy): domain Eukaryota; kingdom Metazoa; phylum Chordata; class Actinopteri; order Aulopiformes; family Paralepididae; genus Notolepis; species Notolepis coatsorum. The sequence goes on from NC_140177.1 coordinate 38,646,882, forward strand.
CTAATTAACATGAACCATGTTCATTATACTATGCAACACAGCAACCAGGCAGTTCTGAGGTCATAAAGAGCTGCATACATTAACATAGTGATCATCTGTTATGGAGGTTCTGACCTAATTATTTGAATCACTGTTTAATTTAGATTAGATTAGAGATTAGATTAGATTCAAATGTCATTATACAGTACAGTACAATGAAATTAGGTTTGGCATCCAACCAGAGTGCAAATGTAACAGTAAAGTGCAATAGTAATATACAATGTACAGGTGATTAAACTGGGTATAAATATATATGGGGCATTCTACCGAATTAGTTCAAAGTGCTGTCCCACAACAAGAAAAACTATTTAACAAAATAATTAAGTATTCAGACATAGATATTTACTAAGAATAATTTTATGATCTATTTAAACCCAAGGCATTAAATTATATTGTGATGAGCTAAATATATACAAAATCATCATTTATAGGGTACTTTCTATTGGGAAGTAGCTGTCCCAAACCCTGACATGTAAATTTCAATGTATGTAAATAACACTTAATTTTTTTTTTAGATTTAGTTCAATGGTGTAATTTCAAAGATCTTCATGATTAAGTTTAAACAGAAGTTGAACGATTTAGATTTATTGTGGGTTTAATTTTTAAATGAAAAAACTATACTCGAAAAACCTTGTCCCTAGTTTTCATGTTACTGCCGAAACACAGGAGTTTTAGTCCATTGGCTGAGCCTGGTTTTTAGCCACACCCCTACATTTTTGACCAGGCATTGACACTAGGCTTGTTCGAGATGGATTTCGGTTTGCCTCGACTAGTAGACGAGAGTAGCCGAGTGAAGCCGGGGGAGGAGTTAAAAGGGCGGACACTGCCGATTTCACGAGAGCCTCTCGCCTAGTCTCGCATGGCAGATACGCTTTCACGTCACCACACACACATTACACACCTGTCCAGCTCATTATAATGCGATGGCCGTTTGCAAAATTAGATCAGATTGAAATGTACAGCACACACCATATACTGCTATAGTGGAATATACTATTCATATACCATAATGTATACCATCTTGTTGCGCGCTCCTGGCCGCACGCACACACAACACACTGCTGAATAATTCTGTTTTGCATCAATATATATATATGTATACTGTGTATATTGAGGCAAAACAGAATTATATATACAGTATTGAGGCAAAACAGACGACGCATGTGTGTATGTGTGTGTGTGTGTCTGACAGCTTGAAGTTTATCATGATGATATGATGATAACGCATAACATAATAAAGTTTTCAATCAATCAATCAATCAAACGTCTCATAACTCCCTGGCTGTCACGTGGCTGGTGACTGACAACTTTTCTGAGCCAATAGGCGCTTTGCCCGACCATAGCAAGTCGCTTCCCAGCCGGGAGCAGCCGAGTGAGAGGTACTGTGGCGCCTCGCTCTGAAGGCTGCTTGTGGCTCGCTCCCGCGGGAGTTCCACGCCTCGCCTCGTCAGATTTTCAGAGCAAGTTGGACAACATTATAACCGTCATGCAACGCGCTTGGCGAGGCAGTAGTGAAACCTGCGCAGATCTGCGTCCGCCTATCCCAGGGGTCGGCAACCTGCGGCCTCGAGGCCGCATGCGGCTCTTTAGCCAATCAGCTGCGGCTCCCTGGCAAAAAAAAAAAAAGAAAAAAAAAGTGTTTTTTTTATTTATTTTTTAAAACTTTTTTATTACATTTTTTTTCTTATTTTGGAGATCGATGTCATACTGTGACACTGAAATGAAAAAATATTTCATCAACTAAGATATTTAGTCAACAAAAGGCTTACCTGTATGCCTGATATGTGGTGCGAAATTTGCGAACAATGAAAAATTAATTTTTATTTGATAGATTTTCCACAAATAAGGGAAGGACTCTAATAGAGCTGCATAGTTCAGGGTTTTATTTCAAAGTAGGTCTACAGATGCCAGTGTTTTTTCTCCTTTTCTGTGTTTCAGTTCAAAGTAGGTCTACACATGGTATTCTTTTTTCAAAGTGGACTACTTTCTATTTTATAAATGTTCCACAAATAAGGGAAGGACTCAAATATACCTGAATAGTTCAGGGTTTTATTTAAAAGTCGGTCTACAGACACCAGTGTTTTGTCTCCTCTTCTGTGTTTTATTAAAAAATAGGTCTACACAGCCAGTATTTTTTCTCCTCTTCATAAGAGTTTGAGGTTTCCCTTTGTTATAACAGGTAAAAACAGCAATTAAAAAGTCAAATCTTTTCTTTTTGTTGCTTTATAATCCCATTAATGCAACAAACTGTGTGCTATAAGTATAAAGTATAATAAATCGCAAATTACTTTGGGTATGCAATTGTCAGGTGTTTTATGCTAAATGTGGGGTATGCTTGGGGATACATAAAACGTTATACACTGTGTTATCTTCATTTTAAGGGTAAATAGGTTGTGCGGCTCCCTGAGCATTTTATTTTGTGGGACGGGGGAAAAGTGGCTCTTTTGATAGTAAAGGTTGCTGACCCCTGGCCTATCCCATCTCGAACAAGCCTATCGCCTCCCTGTCCCTCATGGCTGCATGGTAAGTAGCTAAATCCCATACTTTTGAAATAAATGTGTTCCAAAGTCTGAAAATCGGTGTGTAACCATAATAATTGTCACCACCGAACACATATTTTCTTCAATTAAGTAAACTTTTTTGGGGTTTCATGCAGAATATTATGTTTTTATGTGTGTACACCTCTTCAAAGATGTGTATACTAGCCATGTGCTTGCTAAAATTCTTTAGTTATGCTCAAAGTTAGCCAGAATTGTCACTATCGAAACAGTCACTACCGAAACATATGGTAATGTTTTGGTAGTGACAAAATGGAATGGTAAGTAGTTAAATCCCATCATTTTGAAATAAATGTGTTCCAAAGTCTGAAAATCAGTGTGTAACTAAATATATATTTTCTTCAATAAAGTAAACATTTGGGGGTTTTATGCTAAATATTATGTGTTTATGTATTATGAAGTGACTACCGAAACACTGGGTGTTTTGTAAAGAAAATTAAGTATATTGAGTTATAAACTAAAATGTTACGATACTGATTGGTTAAATGTATGTACCTTGCTAGCATTCTTTAGTTATGCTCAAAGTTAGCTAGAATTGTCACTACCTAAACATATGGTAAAGTTTCGTAGTGATGTGATCATTTCGGTAGTGACTAAATGGAATGATAAGTAGTTATTTCTGGGAGAGGAAAAACATTCCAAAAGATTCTGAAAATACAATATAAAAATTGCCGGTACGCTCACTAGATATATGTACTTTAGATATGGTACAATATATATTCGGACAAAGTTTTGGGAATAAACATACAAAAAATTCTAAATATTTCCAACCTGACTTTCAACCAATTCGGTAGAATGGCCCATTAAATGAGTACTACTGAGTAATAGTGCTAATTAGATGTACTGTATGTACAGAGTTGTATTTTTAATATGTACAGTGATACATGTATGGTAGTAAGTCAGCAGTGTGACTAGTAAGAGTATTTAAGGGATATGTACATATATAGATATAGTATCTACAGATATGTAAAAAAATGTATATGCAGGTATATATACACATAATACACAGAGATGTGGCTATAATATATATATCAAAATCTCCTCTTTCCAATGGCAGAGTTAAATCTGGATTTAGTACCACCTGGTGCCCGTTACAGGGCAGCAAAGACCGTGAATGAAATCTACTGTAAGTACAGTTACTTTTGTTATAATATCCATAGCTCCGCCATTCTTCACCGGAATGCGACGCGTTTTTTTTTGTAGATGTTCACAGAAAGGTAAATAAACAATATACATTGTATTTTATGGCAATAACGTTGAGGTTTGTGAGATATAAAATTCAAAACATGAAAATCACATCAGAAAGATTACGTGAAAAATGGTACTTCCGTGGCTGATGTGAGCTGGGTAGTGTAGTTTTATGGAATTTCGATGTCCCTCGAAAGCCCTGGGTCTCCTCTTTCTTAGCACTACAACGATTTCATGAGTGCTTCTTCTTCTAGCATCTAAATCGTAAGTTCTATATCATACTGGCTGCCGCTCAGCGTCATCTGCACTAACCTCACTTTGTGCATATGCACTGAATAAAAATCCACAATGTACCTTTACATACCAACATTCGTCTGGCCACACCCCTATCCGCTACCTTCATAAGCAGGTGTGTGGCCACCAGTGATGCCACAGATTACTTGTAAAAGTAATCCGATTACTGATTATTGATTACTCCTTTAAAAAGTAATCCAAGTTACTTTACTGATTACTTGATTATCAGAGTAACTTAGTTACTTTGAAAGTAACTAGGTTACGAAGTCGTCGTCGTTCCCTCAACCGTTTTTTTTAAACGCTTTATTGAAAGTGCATAAATTGTTTTTAACTTGTTTCTCTGCACATAACGTAAATTGTTAAACTAGTGCTTCAGCTTCTGTACCATCAAGTATGGTAAAGCAACAGTCTATGATGCTCACAGCATTAGAGCAGCCAGCCAGTGGTTTTACAAAACCAGTGTATCCATTCACATCTAACAAATGCAGGCTGAACTATTCAATTATATCAACTGTAACTATTAAATTGTTTTTATAAATGTCTCTCTATAAACATACAATCAGTCTCTCTTTAACATGTAAATTAACTGTAAATCTGGCAAATAAGAGCTTTTGCTCTGCCACCATCAAATATACATTAATCAAAAGGGAAAGAAACAATCTCTCTCTTTTGCTGTTTGGCTGGCCCCCGAGTCCTCCTGTACCTACTAGTCGAAGCGTCGGCTAGTGTTGTGATTCCAGATGCTTTCAATGCAATTGGATGTGCTGTTTTTAGCGGTAGACAGTATTTTGTTTCCTCCGCATATGAACGTGAAGTAGTGACTGACGAGCGTTTTGGGATGGAAGAAACTCACTTTTAATTTTGCCAAGCATTTTGGGGTGGAATTCTCCGACGACGGAGCCCTGCTGTCACACGATTGGCGCATATGTCACATGACGTGCTGTGAAGACCCGCCCTACTCTGCCTCTGATTCGCAGACTGTGGATGGGGAATGTGATTGTACCAAAGCAGAGTCACTCACAGACAGAGTGTCCAGTCACGCCGCGGCCCGCGGGACACATTCTTGTGTAACCCTTTCACTGCCACACTACGTCACTCCCAAAAGAAAAACAGCTCAAAATGTATTTTTGACTGTCGAAAACGAAATAAAATACTGCATTCCGCCGGCATTATGAATTTATGATGAGATAGTAACGAAATAGTAATGCACAGCCACTTGGACAAGTAACTGCAATCAGATTACTGGCTTTTAAAGATTAACGCGTTAGATTACTATTTTCGGGGGAAAGTAATCAGATTACAATAACGCGTTACTTAGTAACGCGTTACCGCCATCACTGGTGGCCACACACTCGCCTCCTTCTTCACTTTCACCACAAGGAAGTGCCTGTTCTATACATCACTTGACGAGGTTGTTTAAGCTGAAGAAAGTTGAGTTACGTGTTTACATTTTTTCTTGCTTTTTTCTTTCTCTCATAACTTTAAAAAGTCATAATGTTTACCTCGGAGGGTCGCGCTAGCAACGTTACCCTTCACCAGCGGTTCTCCATTGCCTCCTCTGTTGTGGGTCTTGGAGCGGGGTTGAGGCCACTTTCGTGGTCGGCAGCCGTGCCCGGTAGGCGTCCGATAGGTAGTTTGCCTCTCCAAGGAGCTGGTGCACCAGCGCCGTCTCCTGTGCGATGGCCTGGTTCCGGCTCTGGTTCCTTTGCCGCCGGAGAGTTGTCCGCTGTTGGGCGGCCGGCTCCTCTGGTGGCGGAGGATTTGAGACGCAAACTTTTTGCGTCGGCTTGCTCCCGTCGTAAGATGGTGGCTTGTAGACGCGAACGGCCTGGTTTTGGTGAGTTGCTGGAGCCGGATGAGGATGCGTCTGATTCTCCATGGCCGATGGAAACAGAGGACTACATGGTAGAAGCAGACGGGTTCTTATTTGACGCCCCGGTGGAGACATGTCCGCCGCCCGTCCAGGTAACACAGGAGGGGGGTGATAGGTCTCCTTGGGGTCCCTCGTACGCGGATGTTGGGTTAGAACCTCCGACTCGGCGGCGGGATGCCCTGCTATCAGCCACATCAGAATGTGGCTCTGTAACCAGTAGTCTGCTGCATGTGAGGGACGCAAGCTCGGTGGGGGAAAGTATGCAGGGGGAACTGCATGCTTTGTTCCCCGAGCTCATGGCGGCGGCGGCAGTCGCAAACTGGCCACTCTAGCCCAGCGCCACCTTTGGCTGGAGCAGGCGCGTGTGCCGGAAAGGAAGAGGACTCCACTTCTGACGGCACCCCTCTCCGATGCTGGGCTCTTCGGGTCGCCGTTGCAGCTGATGACCTCAACCTGCAGGGAGATGCAGGAGGAGTGTTCCGTGCTCCAGCCTCATTTCCCCCCGCCCGATGTCGCCGGTGGAGTCAGACGGAAGGCTCGTCGTCGGGGTTCCGCCGCCGTAGCCGCCGCTGCTACCACCGCCACTGCTGGACCTTGCCAGGAGGAAAGAGGGTGCCTCCGCCACTGCAGCCGGCCCATCCACGCTCGGAGGTGACGGTAGGGATCGTCGTGACCAGCCTCCTATCCTTTACCGTCCCTCCGGGGCTCCCCGGGGTGGCAAGTCCCGAGCGGCTCGTGGCAGGCGTCGCTAAAAGTGACTTTTTTCCCTCTGTGGTCCCCCCTGTTCCCTTCCCGGCCCAACATATGATTTTGTTAAAGAAATAAAAGGTCCCTCCTGGGAGGGACTATTTTTTGTTACAAACTGTGTGTTTATTCACTCCATATGATGGGGATACGATGTGTGAACCTTTCGCTAGTGTGGGTTTGATAGAAGGGCTAGACTTTTAAGTCTTGTTGGTCGCTACATTTCATGTTAGAGCTTAAGCAAGGCCTGCAGCTTACACTCGGTTGAAAAAGGTTTTTTTCTGCCTCGACCTGAAGGTTAGGTCTTCACATAAAGGTAGAGGTTAGTTGTGTGCTCTGTTGCTTAAACAGTGATATTGAGCTGCAACACTGTTGTGTTGGTCTGCAGTAATGCTTGTGTGTGTAAAGGTACCGCGGTTCAGGCCGCTCTCTCTCTCTATCAGATTTTCTGTGTCTTGCAACATAAACACGGGTGTCGGGTTCACACATATATAACTTGGCCTTGTTATAAACCTTGTTCACAGACTTGTCTGTGGCTAGCGCGCATTGAATTAGCTTTGCGCTGTTCATTAGCATACTGGCTACTTAAGGTATCATATGGCTATTGTTGTTGTCGTATTCAAGGGTTGGGCTTGCGAGGGGGTACCGGATAAACCCCTCCTTCCCTCTTCTGATTGGTCGTTTTTTTTTTACTCTCTTTTCATTCGGTCCGGCCAAGCTGTTAGGCAGCTTGGCACGGGGGGGGGGGAAGGGTTTCCCTGACTCCGCACCTATCACGGGCGGTTGAGTCATGGGTTTCCCCCCGTCATAGAATACGTCACTGGGCACGTTTCTATTGGACGACGGCTTCCGTGAGTTTTTTCAGACCCGTATGTAGGGTCTGTCATTGTCAAGTTGTCGGGGCAGAGCGTAGGAACTTAGTGTTCTGCTACGCTCGATATACGTGTAACTTGAGTCTGTTGGTCACATGGCTCAATGTTACCGTGACTTTTCAAATCATGGCTCATGTGGGAAGTCTCTCTGAGGATTCCCGTCTCCTCTCTGTGGTGAGGGTGGCGGGATGTAAGAATGAAAACGATTTTTACCCTCAGCCGCGTCACGTGGGCTTCATGTCAGTCTGTGTTTCTTTCTTTTTAATAAAAAGAGGGAAGAATATGAAGCACGACAACTCTTTGTCGTTCTCCCAGGCGACTTGAAGGACCAATGTCTGGTGTCTGGTTGGACTATCCATTGATGTGTTTGAGTCTCGACGTGTACAGAGTGCTGGCTCGGGGTGTTTCTGATAAGAATCACGCATGAGGCTGGTACGCCTTGGTTGCTCATTATTAAAACGGCGTTTTTATAGGGGAACTGGGATGGAGGTTTTCTCTTCCGAGCGCCTGTTACTATGTCTCGACGAATTCTCGTTCATATCTGGGGGATGTTAACGGAATAGATCAAAACATAGGTAGAGGGGTCTCACGCCCTTACGCATGGCGAAGAGGGGGCTGTTGGGGTGGTCTTATGGACCTCCTCTGGCAGCCCTGTGTGCTTCCCGAGCCGCCGGGCCCGGTCCGAAGTTGTGTTTCGTCGACCCGTAGGCCTGGAATAACCCCTTTTTGAAAACTGTAACATGTGTACTGCGGTATAGCCAGTGTGTACCCGCAGGTGTGTTTTGGAGTTTTTTCTTGAGGGGTTATAGGAACAACCACCGCATGTGGTACCAAGAGGGTGGTTGATTCCCTGGTGTGTTGGAGCAGAGTCAACTCCCGGGTTACCCGGTTGATTGTGCCCCTGCACGTTCATGACGTCTGCCAATCGTGTCAGCCTTCTCTGCCTCGGCCCCTCTGGGTCGGGGTTTTTTGGTGGAGGCTTTGTCATGGTGCGCAACAATGCCAGCATACGCCCCTTCCGCCGGGGTGCTGTTTTCAGTTGACCCCTTTGGCACCTGTCTCGTCCGCAGTGCTCCAGGCTCGGGTCAAACGCCTGCTGCCTGGTTTGAGGGATCGACCCCCTCTGGGGTCGTCTCCCCGGTGCGCTGCCTGCTTCCGCTGTAGTGTAGCCTTTTGTGTGCTTCGAGTTACGGCCATGCTGACTGCCTGAGTTTGTCAGGGTCAGTGTGCCAGGCGGCGTACTAGTGGGGGGAAGGGCCCGCTCTTGGAGGGGCCCTGTCCGAATACGCTGGCGATGTGGGGGGCGGTGTCACTAAGTGACCGCCTGGTGAGGTCTTGATGCTGTGGCGTCATTGACCTCTCCGGGCCCCCTTTTTCCGGGGGATCCAGTCCCTTCAGTGGGTCTGGGTCTTCCTTCGCGCTCCGCTGCTACGGCCTTGCCACGGGGTTGAGTTTGCTCTCGACCACGTGTTTTTGGGGGCGGTAACGAGGTTGTTCCTTCCGTTCGTTCCCTGGTGGCATGCGGGTTGTGCGTGTGGGTAGTCGTGGGGTCAAGCCACGGTCTGCTCACCCTGTGCGTTGAGTTGCTCACGTTTCTCTTCGCACAATCGGATCCGTCTCCCTCCCGTCCTCCAATAGGGGGGGTATCCTCCATTAGGGAGGGTCGGGGGGGCGCTGCCCTCCCCGGTTCTGATGGTTGTGGGGGGCCTCAGTGGGGTACATTTGTCGAGCTTCAGGCTCCCGCTCAGCTCCCGTAGTGCAGATGACGCTGAGCGGCAGCCAGTATGATATAGAACGTAAGGTTATGAATATAACCAAGTTCTAAGAATATTGGTGACGCTCAGCGTCTGGACGCCACTGCGGCCTTTGATCTCGCCTTGTGGTGAAAGATTGGGAAGGAGGCGAGTGTGTGGCCACACACCTGCTTATGAAGGTAGCGGATAGGGGTGTGGCCAGACAAATGTTGATATGTAAAGGTACATTGTGGATTTTTATTCAGTGCATATGCACGAAGTGAGGTATTCACCAGTATTCATAGAACTTGGTTATATTCATAACCTTACGTTTTCCGGTGCAATGCGCTGCGATTTAACACTTAAAATAATTGGTAGTGCTGAAAATATACACTTTAACTGCTGTTTTGACAGGGTTAGGGTCTTTACCCTTGGCTACATTTGAAAAAGAAACGCAAAATTACTTACCACTACCGGGCCGATCGGGCTTAAGAGGTTAATTACATGACTTGGTTATTTTCCATCACTGGCTGGATGGACCAGTGGCTCACAGTAAATTATCCTCAACACAGGACTGACTCAACAGACCATGTCTGACTGGAGGAGAAGAGATGATTCAACACCACTCTGTTATTCTCCCCTCTACTCTCTCTCTCCTCCCTCCCTCCCTCTCCCTCCACCCCTCCCTCTCTCCAGCCCTACAGTGTGTGGGCCGTATTAAATGTGACCCCCTGTACGCACACACACACACAACTCTAGTCACACACACACACACAACTCCAGTCACACACACACAATTGCGCAAACACACACACACACACACACACACACACACACACACACACACACACACACACACACACACACACACACACACACACACACACACACACACACACACACACACACACACACACACACACACACACACACACACACAGATATTTCACACAGAAACAGACACACACATATATTTCACACAGAAACAGACACACAGATATTTTCACACAGAAACACACACACACAGAAACACACACACACACGCACACACATATTTTCACACACACAGATATTTGGAAAAAGAAACAGATATTTGCACACAGAAACACATGCACACATATTTTCACACACACACACACACACACACACACACACACACACACACACACACACACACACACACACACACACACACACACACACACACACACACACACACAGATATTTTCACACAGAAACACACAGATATTTTCACACAGAAACACACACAGATATTTTCACACAGAAACACACACACACACACACACACACACGCACACGCACACGCACACGCACACGCACACACACACACACACACACACACACACACACACACACACACACACACACACACACACAGGGGTTGGGCAGTACTACACTAAGAAGGTACCCTATGGTTTCAGAATAGCACTGTGGCACTACAGTATCTTTGGTCCGGCTTAACCTCTTAAGCTTACCCCCCATTTTGCAGAAAACGAAAGCGATTTGCATACCTTTTTTGCAAAGCTTAGCTTTATACTTTATACTTATAGCACTTGAGGCTTGAGGGGAGGGAGGGGGGGGGGGGCACCGCTGTGAAGGAAGGGTGCGCTGCATTTACAACATAAGACAAAATGAGAACACAGAATTTGATTTGATTTGATTTAATTTAATTAAGGATCCCCATTAGCTGGTGCCATAGCAACCAGCTAGTCTTCCTGGGGTCCACACAAAAAAACATACAAAAACAATTATTGTTGTAAAACAGAATTATTAAATGTCAGTAGGCTACTCAACACACAATGCATAATGAAACTAACAAATAAGCTAAAATTACATGTGAGCAAAAAAATTTAAATAATAATAGTTTTATCTTGTTTTCATGATCGTGGGAATTGCGATCAATAGCTATAAAGATATATTAGTTTGGCTCTAATACTAATACTGTCTCTACTGCTAACATGGTGTCTCTAGTCCTAACATGGTGTCTCTAGTGCTAACATGGGACGACAGTGGCTTGGGAGGTAGAGCAGTCGTCTGGTCATCAGTGGTGATTGAGAGCAGCTGAGTTGAGTGTGTGCAGTGAGAGAGAAGCAGTGTTTTTGAGAGTGGAGAGTTACACAGAAATTAAGTACCTAGTTATCCATGGTGAATTTATTGTTTTTTCCTACTTTGTTAATTGTGTTTGTTTCCCCCTGGCAGCTTTGTGCTGTTTGGGGGAAATTAAATTGTTTGTGTGCCGAGAGGCTTTCTTTCGGTAAGTCAATTGTAAACGGACAGATATAATGGATGTTGACAGACTGAATGGCGGACGGCTTCCCAGGCAAACAGACACAAGAACTGAATTGATATATGAGAAAAAACTCACTGTGGAGATAGATATAGAGGGTGATGAACGGGTAACAATGATGGAGATGTTGAGGGCGATAAGAGCACAGTGTGGGGTGGTGATGGGCTGCAGGTATAAGACGCCAAAGAAGTATGAGATCACGTTAAAGAGTCTGGAAATAAAGACAAAAGTCATGGATGGAATAAAAGTCAAAAACAACCGTTTAATGGCGCGTGAGATAGTAGATGATGAGATGATAGTGTCTTTTCTGTCACTACCAGTTTATATTACCGATGCTGAAATCATGGACAAATTGGTTCAGTGGGGAGTAAGGGCAATTTCGCCGATAAAAAGAAAAATGTGGCAAGGGACAGATGTGGTGGATGGAACGAGATACATGAAGGTGAAGTTTACAGACACTGTGAAATCATTGCCATACTCAGTGAAGTTCGAGACGCTGCAGGGCACGGATCACTTCCGAGTAATACACGATAAGCAGCTGCGCGTGTGTCGGTTGTGTGTTCGGCCAGGTCATGTGCTACGGGACTGTCCGGACTTTAGATGCTATAAGTGCAAAAAGCAGGGTCATTATGCACGCGAATGTAAGGAAAGGGAGAAATGTCGCGTGTGTCCCGAGGATGGAGAATGCAGGTGCGGCTTCGCGAAAGGTGGCTGGGCGAGACGTGGAGAGGACGCTGAGACTGGTGGGACAGATGGAGCCACGGAGACGGAGAGAGGAGGGGCAGAGGACGAGAATGGAGAGAAGGAGAATGGAGAGAAGGAGAACGGAGAGAAGGAGAAGGAGAACGGAGAAAAGGAGGACAGCGATGCGGAGGAGCCAATGCAGACCACTGAGGGAGTTCGAGAGGAGGAGGGTGAGACGGAGTCGTTGGACGGGACGGGGGACTGACGGGAGCTGACGGCGAAGCAGAGGGAGAGGGAGAGGGAGAGTGGAGAGGAGACCGCGTTCGACGTCTTCGATATCCTGGAGAGAGCGATCGCTGAGATCTCCACCCCGACAACAACTGGGCAGGGTGAGAGCGATGAGGAGAGGTGCCGGGAGGTGTGGAGAGGAGAGGAAGCGGCGTGGTGGTGGCAGACGGAGCGAGAGACGCGGCAGCAGCTGACGGGGCAGCAGAGCCGAGAGGAAGCGGCGTGGTGGTGGCAGACGGTGCGGGTGCGGCGGAGCAGAAGGAGAGCGGTGCGGCGGAGGCGGCGTGGAGAGGCATCGACGCAGAGCTGGCAGTGCTGGAGGAGAGACAGCAGAGGGGTGACGGCGAGCAGCGGGCAGAATGGCGGAGTGACGAGGGGAATTCAGACGGGAGTGGAGGAACAGCAGAATGGCAGACTGTTTTACCGGCGGGGCAGAAGAGAAGTGGGAGAGGCGGACGGGCGGCGGAGATGCGCGGAAGGAGCGTCGGCTGCGAGATCAATGACAGCCTTGATGGCTATGTATCGGGGGGGCAGAAGGGCACAGAGGGGAAACCTGGTTCGGGAGTGGCTCAGGGACTCGAGGGAAAAGAAAAAAGAAAAAAAGGGCTGAGCCACGGGCGAACCAGGGGGATACCTCTGATGCACCTGGGGGCAGTGAAGAGAAGAGACCTACAGAGTTGGAGATTGAAGGAGAGAAACAGGTGATGGAGCTGGCGGCATCATCTGAAATCCCAGAAACAGATGGTTCACTGTCGGGTGAGTCAAGCTGTGAAATGGATATAAGTAGGGAGGCAATAAACCTTTTGAAAAGAAAAACAAAAGAAGCACCTAAAGGGGGGGGAAAAAGGGAGGAAAGGGAGAAAAAGATGATAATGGTGTATATAATAAACCTCATCACATTTGCTGTCATGTGTTCTACAATTACAGTTACTTCTATTAATATAAATGGGTTAAGAAATGCAAAGAAAATAGATTTTTTTTTCAAACATACAATACAGATATTGGATTTGAGTGTGTCAAATATAAACAGGCTAAAGAGAGCTCATCCGAGGACATGGGGTGGGCGCGGGCAAGAAAAGACGAGAAAAGGACGAAATAAATGAATATGATCATTCTTATTACATTTTCTGTCATGTGTGCTACACTAAATATTGTTTCACTAAATGCAAATGGTTTGAGAAGAGTAGGGAAAATGGAGGAACTTTTTATGACCTATAAAGCAGAAATAATAGTTTTACAAGAAACATGGTGGACAGAAAATGTAATGAATGAAGTAAAAAAGAAATGGAATGATGAAATATATGTGAGTAATGGAGCAGAGAGATTGTGTGGGGTAGCTATATTATTGAAAAAATTTGTTGTTAATAATGTAAGGAAAATACATGAAGATACTGAGGGGAGAGTGTTGATAATTGATTTTGTGTTTAATGATATTACGTATAAATTATGTAGTATTTATGCTCCAAATACGGAAAAGGAGAGGAAAGTGTTTTTTGAGGGTTTGAGGGTGCACATGATAATTGTATAATGATTGGTGATTATAATACTATGTGCACAAGATTGGATACAACAAGTAGGGTGTTTAAATTTGACACATCTAGGAATGCACTATTTAAAATAATGGCAGAAACTGATATGGTGGATGTTTGGAGAGAAGAGAATGCAGGTAAAATTGGATACACTAGAAAGCAATTGGTGATGGGTGTACTGAGGCAGAGTAGAATAGACTTATGCCTTGCAAAAAGAAGTGTACAGAAGTACATTTTAAATATAGAGCACAAATTTAATTATTTAAGTGACCATGCAGCTATATGTTTGGAGTTGGGGTATGAAGTGCAAATGAGAGGAGGGGGGGTGTGGTGCTTGAATATAGGGGTGCTAAAAGAGGAAGAGTATCAGAGAAAGATAAAGAAATATATATGTGCAGAGAAGGAAAACCAAATATATAAAGATAATGTGGGTGTGTGGTGGGGTAATGTGAAAGCTAATATAAAGAAAATAAGTATAAGATATACTAAAGCGCGGAATTATAAAAAGAAAAAAGAGGAATGGAAATTAAGAGAAATGTTGACAAGAGAGGAGGAGAAGATAAAAATTAATCCAGATCACAATATAGAGAAGTACCTTGAGCTTGAGGCTAGGTGGGAATCAAGTGAGAGGAAAAAATGTATGGGAGCAATTATAAGGAGCAAAGCTAAATATGCTTTTGAGGGAGAGAGGTGTACCTATTTCTTTTTAAGGTTGGAAAAAAATAAGCAAAGGAAAACATATATAAGAGAAATTGAAAATGAAGAAGGTGAAAAAATGAATGATCTTGTTGGTGTTTTGGATACTGTAGAGTCTTTTTATAGGAAACTATACAAGAGTGAAGGGGTTGATAATGAGTGTGTAAATATTGTGTTAAATACCATGAAAATGAGGCTGGAGGAAAGTGATAAGAATATGTGTGATGGAGAAATAACTGAGAAGGAGGTGAGAGAGGCAATTCATGGCCTGCAGATCAAAAAAAGTCCGGGGCTAGATGGATTGTCTGGAGAGTTTTATAAAACTTTTGTTGATCTGCTGGCACCAATATTATTGAATGTATATAAAGAAATGGAAAGAAACAGTGTGTGTGCGGAAGGAATGACTACTGGAGTTTTGACTTTGTTATTTAAAAACAAAGGCAGCAAAACTAGGTTAGAGAATTTCAGGCCAATAAGTTTGTTGAACGGAGATTATAAGGTGTTGACAAAGATCTTGGCTAATAGAATAAAAAGGGTGATTGGGAGCATAATAGCACCGACGCAAGCCTACAGTATACCTGGAAGAGACATATCTGAAACTATCAGAACGATAAAAGATGTGATAAAATATGTAACAGGTAGGGATGAAGAATGTGCTTTGTTAAGTGTAGACCTAAACAAAGCTTTTGATCGTGTGGAACATGAGTTCTTATTGAAAACAATGAATACTTTTGGTTTTGGTGAAAGAATTATAAAATGGGTAAAACTTTTGTATACGGATGCAAAGAGTTGTGTAAAGTGCAATGGGTGTATCACAGATGTCTTTACTTTAGAACGGTCTGTGAGGCAGGGGTGTCCACTTTCAGCCTTGTTGTACACAATTTCTGCAGAGCCACTTGCAACATATGTTAAAAGTATAAAGGAAATTGTAGGAATTAAAATACCAAATGGGGGGGGGTGAGTCTGGTGCACCAGTATGCGGATGATACTACCTTCACAGTAAGGAATATTGACAGTGTAAATAGAATAATGGAGTGTCTGAGGGTGTATGGTAGAGCATCAGGGGCTAAGATAAATGTGGATAAGTCGGAATTATTATGTATAGGTAATTTGAATATAGATAAATGTGTTTTCCCTTTTAAAATGGCGGAGGAGCACATCAACATTTTGGGGATATGGATAGGGGTGAATGATAGTAGAGAGAGGGATTTAACGTGGACAGGTATAGTAAATAAAATAAGACAGATGCTTCAGTATTGGAAACAGAGGTGTTTGAAGCTAAAAGGCAAGGTAATCATAGTAAATAGCTTTTAATGTCAAAATTAATGTATGCTTTAAGTGTGTTGGACATGCCAGAGACAGTAGAAAATGCTGTGAATGGAGTAGTAAAAGATTTCCTGTGGGAAGGGAAGATGGCTAAAATAGCGCACAAGACTCTGATAGGTAAGTGCAGTGAAGGTGGTTTAAATTTGTTTGATTTTAAGGTAAGAAAAAAAACTGTAAGGATAAAGTGTGTACAGAAGTACTTGTGTGATAGCACAGAGTATGGCTGGACGTTTTTTTTCAGAGAGTGTGTAGAGAAGATAGGCAAGTGTGGGGACAATGGTCTGTTCATGGGGTTTAAACTGCCCATGACAGAGGGGATACCTGGTTTGTATAGGGAGGTACTGCAGGCGTGGGCCGAGTTCTTGCCCAATGTAGAATACTTATGTACAGAGTTAGAAATGGTTTTTAACCAACCTGTATTTCTAAACCCTAAAGTAAGTATTAATGAGAGTGTTTTGTATAATAACGTTTTTTGGAGAGCAGGAATAAGACAAGTGAAGGATTGTGTGTATGAGTTTGTACCGGGCTTCCTCCCGGTACGGGCTTTATATGACACAGTGATAGAATTGGAGGAGGAATACAGCTATGCATCAGTTTCTTCTGGTTTTGAAAAAATTAAAAGTGCGTTGCCAAGAGAGTGGAGAGAGAGAATAGTTCTGTATCGTTAGGGCTCAGCTTGGCTTCGCCTTCTGCACTATCTCGCGTACGTGCACGCGTACTGAATAAACCACAAATGTACCTCTAATACCAGTATTAGTCTGACCACACCCCTCATCAGCTTACCTTCATAAGCAGGTGTGTGGTCACCTGCTCTCCTCCTTCTCGCTTTCACCACAAGGAAGTGCCTCGGTAGTACCCCACTTGACGTGTCGTTGATAAGTTGAAAAGAGTTGTGACTAGGTTTACATTGTGCCTAACCTTTTTCTTCTCTCACTTGTTTATATAAGAAAAAGGTTTGGGTCATAATGTATTCCGCGGAGAGTAGACCCGCTAGACCTACTCTTCACCACCGATTCTCCATTCCCGCCTCCGTCGTGCGTTCCGGTGCTGGGCTGTTGCCACTCTCGTGGTTGCCGACCCAGCCCGGGAGACTGCCGGTGGATAGTTTTCCTCACCGACGAGCCGAGGGTTCGGAGCCGTCGCTCCGGCGATGGCCTGATCTCGACTCTGGTTCCTCTGTTTCTGGGGAATCGCCCGTTGATGAACGGGGGATTGTCTTAGAGCCAGGGGATTTGCGACGAAAACTTTTTGCGTCTGCTCGCTCACGTCGTCACATGGTGGCGTGCAGACGCGAACGGCCTGGGTTTGGGGAATTGCTGGAGACCAGCGAGGCCGCGTCCGACTCTGGATTTCTGATGGAAACTGAAGACTTCATGGAGGAGGCGGACGGGTTCTTGTATGATGGTCCCGTGGAGGAGAGTATCCCTCCTCCGGAGACCCCGGGGTGGGGGGAAATGGCTCCACGGGGCGCCTTGTTCGAGGATGTCGGGGAACCACCTTGGCCTCATCAACAGGATGCCCTACTGTCGGCCGCATCGGATTGTGGCTCCTTGACCAGTCGCAGCCTGCTGTATGCGAGGGATGCGGGGTCGGTGGAGGAGGGTCCGCAGGGGGAACTGCGGGCCTTGTTTCCCGAGCTCATGGCGGTAGCCGCCGCTGCAAACGGTGTGCCGCTGCCGCAGCCATTGCCTGCTCCTGTCCCTGATGACCTCATAGGCCATCCCTGGCTGCGTCCCCCGGTGAGAGGGGTGGACGTTGTCTACCCATTTTTCCCATCGATGGGGGCCTATGTTCGTCGGGGCCAGGCGGTCTCCAACATCATGGGACTGACTCCCGCCTACGTACCAGTTACGCGGGTGTCGGGGTTGGTCAAAGGTATGGGGGAGGGCGTACCTCGGCTTGACAATCCGATGGCCGCGCTCCTCTGTCCGGATATGGTGTGGGAGCCCCTATGCAAGCCGGTCCTCCAGGGGAGGTCGGCTAGGCGATTGGCTTATTGGGGTGACCAGTCATTTATCGCCGGTACACAGTCGCTGGCTGCGGCTTCTAACATCGCCCACCTGGCTAGATTTGTATCGGGGATAATGACGGGCGGCGCGGATCTGAACGAGGTGAGGTGCGATCAGATCACCCAGGCTGCGGGAGCTGTGCTGCACCTCTCCCAGGTGCTAGCCATAGCCATGGGTAAAGTGCGCGCCCTGGCCACCCTGGGCCAGCGTCACCTTTGGCTGGAGCAGGCTCGTGTACCTGAGAAGAAGAGAGCCCCTCTTCTGACGGCCGACCTCTCCGACGCTGGCCTGTTCGGGAAGGCCCTGCTATTGATGACCTCAACATGCAGAGAGATGGCAGAGGAGAGATCCATCCTCCAACCCCATTTTCCGCCTCCCGTCCTTGCCGGTGGGGGCAGAAGGCTTCCGCGACGTCGAGCTGTCTCCGTCGCCGCTACCACTGCTCCCGCCGCCGCTGCTGGCCCTGCCAAGAGGGCTAGGAGACGAGGCGACGCTTCAGCCACCGCCGGCCCATCCCAGACCGGAGGAGACGGTAGGGAACGTCGTGTCCAGCAGACTGTAAACTACCGTCCCTCCGGGGCTCCCCGGGGTGGCCAGACTCGAGCGGCGCGAGGTGGCAGGCGCCGCTGAGTGACTTTTCCCCCTCTGTGTCCCCTCCTCTACACCCTCCCCGGCCCCCCTATGATTTTGTGCCTTGATCACATATTATTTATTTAATAAAAAAGTTCCCTGATATAAGGGGGACTGTGGTTGGCCGAACAAACTGTGTGTTTCTTCAATACAAATCATGTGGTGGGGTTGTGTTTTATGAATCTACCCTGTTACGTTGGGGGAATGAGTTGTGTTGTGTTACGAGTTTTTAAGCAAGGTCTGCAACTTACACTCGGTAATAGGTTCTATTAGCTTGATGCTCCACATGCAATTAGAACTGGTGATATTCCATTGCTTTAACTAAGTATGTGTTCACAACGCTGTGTTGTTAGTTGCAGTAATGCTCGTACACACTTTTCATGGCCTAGCCATTACTCTCGTTCAACGTCTTCCTATAGCTTAGGCTGCGGGTATGGGATTCACGCACAGGCGACTTGTGTTTTTTGTTGTAAACCCTTTTACACTTTGTGGGTAGCTAACATTGTATTAGCTTATGCTATATGTGTTTTGTTCTACCAGAGGTTTTCAAAATGGCTACGGTTGTTTTCTGTGTGTAGGGATAGAAGGTGTGTTTTTCGGGAGGGGGTGTCGGATAAACCCCTCCTTTACCCACTTGATTGGTTTAGAGGTTGTTGACCCTCCTGCTGAGCCAGTCAGGGCCAAGCCAGTGCTTGGCGGGGGAGGGGGGGGGGGGGGAGGGGTATTCTACCGACTCCTGTTATGACAGGATCCGGTGGGTTTTCCCCGCCCGTTATAGCGTTGTTGCTATGGCGACGCCTTCCATGAGCTGGTGTCGTAAAGATGTCGAGGGTAGAGCGCAGGACTTAACCTGCTGCGCTCGTTTTTGTGTCAAACTTGAGTCTGTTGGTCACGTGTCTCACAGTTTACATATCTTTTTCTTGACCGTGGTCTCATGTGGGAAGGTGTTTCTGGGGGAATCTGGTCTTACACTCTGATTAAGAGGAGTGACTGGATTAAAATCATGTGAAAACACAGGGTTTTTTACTCCCAGCTGTGCAGTTAGGTCATACATGTGATGCCTTTTCTTTATTTTATAAAGAGTTGAATGTTCATTCATGGAGTTGATTGCATCTCGCCCCTCTTGTCGTTTCCCTGGGCGTCTTGGGGATTCAATATGGTGGTCTAGCCGGCCTATTGTTGATGTGGGTATGTCCAAACGCACACATAGTGCTGGCTCAGGATGTGCTTTGGCCGTTGCTGACTGGCGCGCCTCGTTTGCTTTGGTGAAACAGCGTTTTTATGGAGCAATTGGGATGGGGGTTTTTCCTCTTCCGACATCCTGTGTGTTGTCGATGGGTTCCCGTTCATGTCAGGGGATGATGACGGAATGGGTCTGGGCATATGGGAAGGGTCTCACGCCCTAGGGGTGGGCCGCCGGACGCGGTTCATACCGACACGTCTGGGTGGCGCCTTCTTTTTATGTTGGGATCAGACGCGCATATCTGCCCCTTCTCCTGGGGTTGGCAGGTCGGCGTGGTTAGGGCACGGGACTGGTTCTGGTCGCGCTGGTCCAGATCAGTGCACCCGTTGTCCGCTGGGGATGCAGATCTGCTGTTCTGGTACCCTGAGGGACTTAGGGTTTTTTCGGGGGGAAAAATGCTAGGTCGATCCGGGTGTCACAGGGTTGTGCGTTATGGGACCCCTTGTTGGTACCGAGTGCGGGGTGCTGGGGGCTGGTCTTCCATATTACGCTCTTCTCTTGCGTTTTGGCGCTGAGGAGCCTGTTGGGTGGGGTTAACCTCCTTTGGGATCCTGTGCTCCCCGTATCGCCGGGCCCGGTCCGGGGTGATGCCCGTTGACCTGTAGGCCCGGGATGGCCCTGTTGGGAACCGGAACGCGGGCTGCGGTGGTACCGCCGGTGCGTTTCGGGGTTTTCCTGAGGGGTTATGGGACCAACCGTTGCATGGGGTGATGCCTGGGTGGTTGGTTTTCTGGTGTGTTGCTGCAGTGTCAACTCCCGGTTCTCCGGTTGAGGGTGCCCCTGCACGTTCATGACGTCTGCCGATCGTATGGGCTTTTCTGTGGGCAGCTGTCAGGGGCCGTGTGGTCTACGGATCCCGCTCCTGACGTGCTGTTGAAAGCTTGGTTATGCGACAACGCCAGCATACGCCCCTTCCGCCGGGGCGGCTGTTTCGGCTGTCCTTTCTGGCGCCTGCCTCGTCCGCAGTTGTTCCAGGCTTGGGTTGACAGCCTGTTGCCTGGTCTTCCCCGGTGCACTGCCTGTTCCGTTGGTTAACTCTTGTGTGTTATGACCATGCTGTCTGCCTGTTGCAGGGCTTGTGTTCCAGGCGGTGTGCTGTTGAGGGGGACAGGGCCCGCTCGGCTGAGGGGCCTTTGTCCGAATACGCTGGCGATGTGAGGGGCGGGGTCACTAGGTGCCCCCCTGGTGGGGTCTTGATGCTGGCATCATGGACTTCTCCGGGCCCCCATTCCGGGGGTCCAGTCCCTTTGGTGGGTCTGGGTCTTCCTTCGCGCTCCGCTGCTACGGCCTTGCCACGGGGTTGGGTTTGCCCTTGACCCCGTGATTCTGGGGGCAGTAACGAGGTTGTTCCTCCGTTCGTTCCCGGGTGGCATGCGGGTTGTGCGTGTGTGTAGTCGTGGGGTCAAGCCACGGTCTGCTCACCCTGTGCGTTAAGTTGCTTGAGAGCTCTTCGCACGGTCGGGTCCGTCGCCTTCCCGTGAAGCCTCTAATAGGGGGGATACCCTCCATTAGGGGGGGTCGGGGGGGCTCGGCCCTCCCTGTTCTGATGGTTTTGGGGGGCTGTCAGCGGGGTGTATTTGTCAGCCAAGTGGCTCCGCTTGGCCTCCCTTGTGCAGAAGGCGAAGCCAAGCTGAGCCCTAACGATACAGAACGTTAGGTTATGACTATAACCAAGTTCTGTTAGTTAGGGCGATGCTTGGCTTCGGACGGCCGCTGCAGCCCTTGACCTCACCTTGTGGTGAAAGCTTGGGAAGGAGGAGAGCAGGTGACCACACACCTGCTTATGAAGGTAAGCTGATGAGGGGTGTGGTCAGACTAATACTGGTATTAGAGGTACATTTGTGGTTTATTCAGTACGCGTGCACGTACGCGAGATAGTGCAGAAGGCGAAGCCAAGCATCGCCCTAACTAACAGAACTTGGTTATAGTCATAACCTAACGATAATGAGTGTGGGACAAATAAAAGATGTGGACTGCCAGAGTTGAAGGTAGGGAGGGGAGAGAAGCAGAAAGATAATTTATAGGTAGTGTAAAAAGTAAAGAAATTTATAGATTTTTTGTCTTGAAGGAAAAGAGGGCCTGGGGGTGAACTGGGGAGAGGGGAGGGAGAATGGGCTGGATTGGAAAAAGAGGTTTTTGTTTGGTTTTTTTTATGGGAAAAAGGAGGAGAAAAACTTGATGAATTATGTATTGAGCCATGCTAGATATGCTATTGTGTACAGAAGAAGGATAGCTTTTTTTGATCAAAAGAAGGTGGAGGTGTGGCCTTTGTTTAAAAGCATGATGAAAAAAGATCTAAAACTGGCTGGAAAATATATGAGTAAAGAAATGTTTGAGAAATGGTTTATTGACAGCGGGAAATGTATAAGGATGGAGAGAGGTCAAGTAGAGTTTTGTTTTGGATAGTGGTTTTCTTGTTTTGTATGGGGAAGGGAAGGATCTGGTTCTAATGTCAAGTTAGACCGCGCTCTCAAGATACGACACTGGGTGCTGAAGTCCCATTAAGTATTATATAAAAGAAGCAGTGAAGCCAGACCAGCACTCTCAGGTTCAAAATTTAATGGCAGCCTGAAACATGTTTCGGAATTACATATTCCTTCGTCAGTGTTATATATCTGGTTCTGAAATAATATTGTATGTATATAATTGAAATGTATAACATGTAAAATATTACTATTTTTGATAATAAAAAGTAAAAAAAAAAAAAAGAGCAGTCGTCTGGTAAGCCGGAGGTTCCCAGTTCGATTCCTGCTCCTCCCGTGCAGCATGTCAAAGTGTCCCTGAGCAAGACACGTAACCCCTAATTGCTCCCGATATGCAGGTTGGCATCTTGCATGGTTGCCTCTGCCATCGGTGTGTGAATGTGTGTGTGAATGGGTAAATTGTAAAGCGCTTTGGATAAAATCGCTATATAAATGCAGCCATTTACCATTTGTGGTGTTTCTAGTGCTAACATGGTGTCTCTAGTGCTAACATGGTGACTCTAGTGCTAACATGATATATCTAGTTGTTACGGATGGTGTCCTTATGTGTATATATATGGGGGTTATGTATGTTATCTGTTGTGCGTGTGTGTATATAGGCATGTTTTGGTTGTTCTGTTTTTGTCTCCCTCCTGTGTAACATATCCCATTCTCAGGTGTCTCCCAGTTACAGCAGCAGAAGCAGCAGCAGCAGCTGAGGCTCATCAGACTAATTAACCTCCACATCCCTTCATATACCCCAATTGTGTGCAGTGTTGGTGAGCTCTTAGGTCCCGTTTAGACGAGCGTTTTGTGAACAGAAACCGCAAAAGTCATCTTGCGGTTTCACTATTAATTTTTACGTTTAGACGAGCGTTTTGGGATGGAATTTTGCGTGCAGACGACGCTGTAACGACTCGAGACGACGGAGCCCCACTGTCACACGATTGGCGCATATGTCACATGACGTGCTGTGAAGACCCGCCCTACTCTGCCTCTGATTCGCAGACTGTGGATGGGGAATGTGATTGCACCAAAGCAGAGTCACTCACAGACAGTGGGTCCACTCACGCCGCGGGACAGATTCTTGTGTATTTAACCCTTTCACTGCCACACGACAGCCGGTTGTGTGATAGTAAAGGGTTAACCTTCTGTCGTGTGGCAGTGAAAGGGTTAAAAGTACTGCCAATGTAGCCTTCAGGTGATCTCCGTTGATATTAGTCAGACATACTTGCTTTGTTTACGTCTCGGCTACTGGCGCATACCTGCTACCTGTGACGTAAGCAGTACGCGCGACCAGAGCCGTGACAACCCTTTCGTCATCGTTTTATCAGATTTATACGTTTTAACAGTTTAGACGAGAGCGCAAAGCTTTTGCGTTTCTAGGAATTCCACCCTGGAAGGTAGTCTCACTTTTTTGCGGTTTCACCCCGTAAAAACGCTGTTTCCGTATAAACGAAAGGCACATCCGAAAAAATATTTTTGCGGATTCACCTGCTAGCGTTTCCGTCTAAACGGGGCCTCAGTGTGGTGGTGGGTGTCTTTCTGTGTTTGGTGATAGTTCTGTGTGTGCCTGCGTGGACCAAACCCTGTATGTGGGATATATATATACTGTTGGCTCTGTTTTGCCATTTGCCACTGTAAGTGTGGGTATGTATATTTGGGCTAGTTAATGCTCTATTTGCTCATGTTTGGTGTGTGAGCTAGGTAATGCTCTATTTGCTCATGTTTGGTGTTTGAGAGCTGGCGAAAGCTCTGGTTCACTCCATTGTCTTTTGGTGTGTTCTTTGTTGTACATTTCTGTTAAACCATAACCTGTTTGTGTATTTGTTTATTCCTTGTGTCACCCAGCCTATGGTGATTGCTTTGTTTTGTATTAACCTTTTGTTTCGCACACAGGGACATTGAGGGCAGGAAGATACCCTGGATCTACATTCTGCATCACGTAGGCGACCTACTGTTAAAGACACCAGCTTTAGAGTGAGCACCACCACCTGTACTTTGGGGCGTCCGCGCCTGTAAAGGGGGGGGTGGGTTTTTGTTTCCTTTTAATATTTGATTTGGTGCTCACTGGTAGGTCCTCTTTGCTCTCTGTGTTGCTGATCCTTATTTGTGAAATAAATATTATTATTTTGCAATTTGTCTCTGGCGTTTTGTGTCACTGCACCCTCACCTAACCTGTCTGTGGCCTTGTGTTGCGTCTCCCCACGGGGGTACGTAACACTAGTGCTAACATGATATAGTGCTAGCATGGTGTCTCCAGTGCTAACATGGTGTCTCTAGTGCTAACATGGTGTCTCTAGTGCTAACATGGTGACTCTAGTCCTAACATGATATATCTAGTGCTAACATGATATAGTGCTAGCATGGTGTCTCCAGTGCTAACATGGTGTCTCTAGTGCTAACATGGGGTCTAGTGCTAACATGGGGTCTCTAGTGCTAACATGGTGTCTATAGTGCTAACATGGTGTCTCTAGTGCTAACATGGGGTCTCTAGTGCTAACATGGTGTCTCTAGAGCTAACATGGGGTCTCTAGTGCTAACATGGGGTCTCTAGTGGCAGAGCTTTCTTCTTCTTCATTCTGTTCCCAGCCATGCGGCACTAAACAGAGACAGTCTGCCAGCCTCTTGTATTGAGACTCTGAGGTCGGAAAATTTACTTCATCTGACTGCAAAAACCATCAGGCAGACAGACAGCTATGGACTATCATGACATCACAGCTTCAGACTGACTGACTGACTGACCAATTAACGTTAGGTTATGACTATAACCAAGTTCTGTTAGTTAGGGGCGATGCTTGGCATCGCTACTGCACTATCTCGCGTACGTGCACGCGTACTGAATAAACCACAAATGTACCTCTAATACCAGTATTAGTCTGACCACACCCCTCATCAGCTTACCTTCATAAGCAGGTGTGTGGTCACCTGCTCTCCTCCTTCCCAAGCTTTCACCACAAGGTGAGGACAAGGGCTGCAGCGGCGTCCGATGCCAAGCATCGCCCCTAACTAACAGAACTTGGTTATAGTCATAACCTAACGTTCTGTATCGTTAGTGGCTTAGCTTGGCATCGCTACTGCACAAGGGAGGCCAAGCGGAGCCACTTGGCTGACAAATACACCCCGCTGACAGCCCCCCAAAACCATCAGAACAGGGAGGGCCGAGCCCCCCCGACCCCCCCTAATGGAGGGTAGCCCCCCTATTAGGGACGTCACGGGAGGGCGACGGACCCGACCGTGCGAAGAGGCACTCAAGCAACTCAACGCACAGGGTGAGCAGACCGTGGCTTGACCCCACGACTACACACACGCACAACCCGCATGCCACCCGGGAACGAACGGAGGAACAACCTCGTTACTGCCCCCAGAATCACGGGGTCAAGGGCAAACCCAACCCCGTGGCAAGGCCGTAGCAGCGGAGCACGAAGGAAGACCCAGACCCACCAAAAGGACTGGACTCCCTGGAATGGGGGCCCGGAGAAGTCCATGATGCCAGCATCAAGACCCCACCAGGTGGGCACGTAGTGCCCCGCCCCCCACATCGCCAGCGTATTCGGACAAAGGCCCCTCAGTTACTGCACCTGGTATTCCCAGGCGGAACCAACCAGGCCAGAACCTGCCCAGCTTCCGAGATCGGACGAGACCGGGCGTGTTCAGGTCGGTATGGCCGTAAGCCGAGCGGGCCCCGTCCCCCCAATAGTACACCGCCTGGCACACTGACCCTGCAGAATAGGCAGTCAGCATGGCCGTAAGCACACAAAAAAGGTTAACCAACGGAAGCAGGCAGCGCACCGGGGAAAAACCAGGCAACAGGCTGTTAACCCTAGCCTGGAGACTGCGGACGAGACAGGCGCCAGAGGGGACAGCTGAACACAGCCGCCCCGGCGGAAGGAGCGTAAGCTGGCGGTGTTGCATGACCAAGCCTCCATTTAACAACCCCCACCCAGAGGGGTCGAGGCAGAGAAGGCTGACACGATTGGCAGACGTCATGAACGTGCAGGGGCACCCTCAAACGGTGAACCCGGGAGTTGACACTGCTCCAACACACCAGGGAATCAACCACCTCGGTGTTACCCAATGCGGTGGTTGTTCCTATAACCCCTCAAGAAAAAACTCCAAAACACACCTGCGGGTATACACCGGCTATACCGCAGTACAAGTGTTTCAGTTTCCAAAAAGGGTTAACCCAGGCCTACGGGTCGCAAACATCACTTCGGACCGGGCCTGGCGGTACGGGAAGCACAGGGTCACCAGAGGAGGTCAAAAAACCACCCCCACAGGCCCCTCTTCGCCATGCGTGAGAGAGGAGCGAAAAAGAATGGAGAACCAGCCCCTAAGCACACCGTACCTGGTATTCCCCGGCGGTCTCCCAACCAAGTACTAACCAGGACCAACCTGTGTAGCGGCCGAGATCCGACGAGATCGAGCGCGTACAGAATGGCATGGCTGTAAGCCATGACGACAGTGCTGAGTAAAAACATACCCAACCAGGGTCTCCATAGCGCTTAACCCTGTGACACCCAGACCGACCTGGCATTTTTCCCCCTGAAAAAAGCCCAAGTCCCTCAGGGTACCAGAACAGCAGATCTGCATCCCCGGCGGACAACGGGTTCAACTGATCTGGACCAGCGTGACCAGAACCAGTCCCGTGCCCTAACCACGCCGACATGCCTACTCCAGGAGAAGGGCAGATATGCGTGTTGATCTTAACATGAAAAGAAGGCGCCACCCAGACGTCGGGACGAACCGCGCCTGGTGGCCCACCCCAAGGGCGTGAGACCCCACTACATATGTTCAGATCCATCCCGTCATCATCCCCCAGACATGAACGAGAATCCGTCGACAACCCACCCAGGTCATGGGATGTGGTCGCCGGAAGAGGAAAAACCCCCATCTCAGTTGCTTTATAAAAACGCTGTTTCAACCACAAGCAACTAAGGCGTGCCAGTCAATCGCCTGTTTACAGCGAGCTAGCACTATACGTGCGTCGGGACACACCTCCATCAATGAACAGGCTATTTAGACCTGTCATTGAATCCCCAAGGCGCCCAGGGGAACGACAAGAGGGGTGTGACACTCCCTAACTCCAACACTTCTGGAATAGAAAGAAGGAAGCATCAACAGTATGTATCCCAGTCTACACAGCCGGGGTAAAAAATGTTCACATTTTTACATCCCACCACCCTCCCATAGGAAAGAGACGGGGATCCCCAGAGAGACTTGCCACGCGAGCTGTACAGATTGAAAAGAATATATTGCACCTTGAGCCATGTAAAAAACTGGTTTTAGGGCCTCCGGGGAAGAGGCACCGAACCCATACACACTCAATAAACGAATTGAATCGAATATACATACAATAGAAAAGGACCCTTCTAGAGGGTCCACTCACTTTGACAATCTGAGGAGGAAGGCTCTGTACTCTGATGGAGGCTTCCTCACATGGAAGAAGGAGTCCGAACTCACAGAAGGCCTGAGTAGGCGCTTGGTGAGGAGGAGCCCTGACCACCCCCCCTGAAAACAGATCCATCACATGGACCTGAACAGCACACGGAAGTCCTACCAACAGAGACGCGCACGGTGACGTACTCTATGGCGGGGGAATTCCTGCGGTGCACACGCCCAATATACCAGGCCGTGGGACCAGGAACTCCCTCCCCCCCCCCCCCCCCCCCCCCCCCCGTAACGTGCCGAACCGCCACGTGACGGGAACCTTGAAGGACAGGGGGTGTACCCCTGACCGACAGAACAATGGGGAGAGGAAAGGTTACCAGTTCACCCCTTTACGACCCCACACCCATGATACGACGTAACGACAAAAAGAGAATATGACACAGTCATAGTCAGCTCTATGAAGCGTTTCACAGCTCCACACAGCGCACGAGCTAACCTGCTATCTGATTTTTACTAAGGAAAAACACAGAATAGAGAGGGCTCTAAGAACCCCGGTCCAACATACACATGTGCTTCTGTGGCCAGTACAACCCAGTTGTAGGTCACATGACACACACAACCCATCATCACCTACAAAAAATGGCAAAAACACTCAACAGAGGAACGCCGTTTTTTTCACAATGAGAGAATACATCATTCTTGATTAGTATCGACCACAGGCCTTGCTAAGCACACATGACAGCAACCAAACCAATTTCCCTTTAGGAAATAAGTTTCTCCAGCAGATTTAGCACAACCTCAGCAATCAAGCTGAGAGTTACATCGTATCCCTACCACACAAAAGACACAATTAATGCACAACATGTCTGATAGGAGGTGATAAAGTCCCCAGGGAACCGGGGGGGGAAACACAATCCTCCTATTTTACCCTCAATACGGCCAGTTAAAACAGGAAAACCTGTTAATGTGTGAACTCACTGTTCATTGTCATTACAGTCTGAGAAAGAACATTCTTTTACTCACTCGTCACCAAGCATAGCTTCATAGGTTAGTTGCCTTAGTAGTGAGTACACGGTACACATAAACACCATGATGTTTCTCACACAACAACCAGATCAATACATCACGACCTGCACGGAGAAGCTAACTGCCAGTGACAAAAACAGCTCACACACAACCCGCAACGTATCTCAAATGCATTGCAACAACACACGTTTTGGGAAAAAAACACCGTTATTCACAATACATTTAGCAAGGTAAAACCAGAAGACGTGTTATGAGGTCTGGCCAACCCCGTACCTGCCCGGAACGCAGATCAGCGAAGTGCAGTCACAAGCCACCGTAGAACACAGCCGTCCCGTGTTGTTCGATCCGGGCAGCGTCGCCGCTCCACCAGTCGCTACAGTCCTCTTTGTTGACGCAATCCCCGTCTAGGCTCAGGCAGGGTCGACGAACATCCCCTGTCAAGGATGACGTCGTGGTCAAGAGTGTAAAACATGTTAAAAATCAAAGCACGTTCAACAGAATAGCATCAAGCTAACGGCTGCTCCAACCGTTCGGGTGCTATTGCTTCCGCTCGCGAGACGCCGATCTACGACGCACGCGATCAGGAGCGAGCTCCCGGCGGCGCGCGAGAAGCCAAGCTACCCCGCGCCAGGCCACCGACCGGCTAACCGTAAGCTATGAACATGTAAACAATGACATAACACTCACCCAGACAGGCCGCCGTTCTGAACCCTCCTCACTTTTTAAGAGAAAAGAGAAAACAAGACGTCAACACCGCTTCACAACGGTGACATTAACACGTCCGGCGGAATCAGCACAGTACCAACTGGCCTGTATAGCTGACTTTGAACATGAATCTGCCGCTATCGCACATTACATGCACATATCCCCTCGTGAAGGAATACTCTCATTTGGATATGAAAGATGGGGTCTTAACACGGTGACAGAGAGAATCCACTCGTCCAGAACACACAGGGATCACCAGTGTCAATGGTCGCGGCCCACTAGTTAAAACTATAATGGTCGCCAGACCAAGGCCTTCTGTCGCCTAGACGGCTAAACAAAGGACCCTAGCCTGGGGCCGGTTTCCATAAACTTTGTCAAGTAGCCCCCATAGCACTAACAGACAAGTGGAGCCCGCCAGCAAACACTACTCACCCAACCTGGAACGCACCGCTCCTCACAACAGCGGCATGTCCGACAGTTCAGCTGTGGCCTGACAGGTTTCACCCCAACAAACACAGCAAGGAACTGCAGTTGAGAAGCATGCAGCGGCGTGCTCCCAATACGAAAACCGGTGGAGGGTTTGTAGAATGATCATCATCTTCTAGACACTCCAGTACGAAGACAATATCGCCGTATTTTCTCGAAAATAGTGAGAGAGAAAATAAAGATATGATGTCAACGTATCCTTGTTTCCCAAGCTGTTCCTAATCCAATTTCTTCCATCATGGTGTCAAGTGTGGGGATCTACCGAGGCACCTCTTCCTTGTGGTGAAAGCGAGAAGGAGGAGAGCAGGTGACCACACACCTGCTTATGAAGGTAAGCTGATGAGGGGTGTGGTCAGACTAATACTGGTATTAGAGGTACATTTGTGGTTTATTCAGTACGCGTGCACGTACGCGAGATAGTGCAGTAGCGATGCCAAGCTAAGCCACTAACGATACAGAACTGACTGGCTGGCTGACCAACCGGCTGACTGTATGGCTGATTAACTGGCTGGTT
This sequence comes from Notolepis coatsorum, assembly GCF_963971535.1. Taxonomy (NCBI): domain Eukaryota; kingdom Metazoa; phylum Chordata; class Actinopteri; order Aulopiformes; family Paralepididae; genus Notolepis; species Notolepis coatsorum. Next base: position 38,677,480 of record NC_140177.1, read on the forward strand.
GATTTGATTTGATCTGTATTTATCTCGAACATTTCAACCATAAAACAAACACGCAAATTTGTAATAACAAAAAATAACAAACAAAAAAATAAATGTACAAAATACAATAATCAGCATAGCTCAAGACAATGGTTTTGTTCGAGAAGGGACAGAATGAAGCAAAGCTTATCTGGTCCTGCCCCTTCCTTACAATATCATATTAATATGTAATAAGTTATCTATCGATATCAAAAAAGAATATACCACTACAGCAAAAGATAAATAAATAATTACAAAAATACTAGTTCACGTTATTTTTCAAGCTCCTCTAATTTATACTTGTCCAAGAATTCCTGTTTATATCTGCATTTAAACATTTCAATAGTATTACTTGTTTTATTGCTACATCAAGGCCATTCCAAATGGATACCCCACAAACTGAGATGCACTTGCTTTTGAGAGTTGTAGGGACAATACAGTAGGTTGTTTTAAATTCAATATCCCTCTTAGATTATAACCCCCATCTCTGCCCATGAAACATTTTTGTATGTTCCCAGTGACTATATTTTGTGTTACTTTAAACATGAATTGTGCAGTTTTGAATTGAACCAAATCTTTAAATTTCAGTTTGACTTTTAACAAATAAACAATTGGTATGATCTCTATAGCCAGCATGATGTAGAATCCTTATAGCTCTTTTTTGCAGTCTGCATATCTTTTGTAGGTTGGTTTTATATGTATTTCCCCAAACTTCAACACAATATGACAGGTAGGGTACAATGAGTGTGCAATACAGAGTGTACAGTGATTTCTGATTTAAGATGTATTTAGTTTTACCCAGAATTCCCAAGCTGCTCGCAATCTTTGAGCATAGATATTTTATGTGTGGTTTCCAGCAGAGTTTGTGGTCTATTAACCTGTTAAGCTGTAGCCCTATTTTCAGAAATTTCGCCTATAGGTACATGCCTAAGTAAATGTAAGATTGCTCCACTTCTACAAGGTCAATTAGCATGTTCTTGGTATCTAGGAACATCTATGGACCTGGGGGTATGTATTCCCAGTGTCAGAAATATTGTGTCTGTTACTAGGCTTGAGTAAATTGTAATGAAAAAAAGGAGAATATAAATGATGATATTTCTTTGCATCTGTGCCGGTGAATAACACACTATGTTAGAATTGTGAGCAAACCAAGCTTGCTCACTGAGATCATTCACCACCTTATTGAGATCAAGTGTACAAAAAATCTAAGCAAATTAATAAAGGGAAGATGATTAAGCAGAAGGATTTGTAGATACAGTAATAAATGATAATCGATTTAAATTATAAATTCATATTTGACCTTGAACTTGAACTTGACCTTATTATGGCCAAATCATACATCTATGGATGGGGAAAAGGCTCCTCTTTCCAATGGCAGGGTTAAATCTGGATTTAGTTATTTCCTCACGGTTTTACGATAAAAGAGATATAATTAGCATTTTTTTGATAAATTCTTATTTTCGGTAAATCTTACACTTTGACTGCTGTTTTGATAGGGTTATGGTCTTTACTCTTGGATAAAACAATTTTTTAAATAAAAACATTACCTCTTAAGACACCCAAAAACTTGATCTATCTCTATCGATTTTGACATTTTGAATTTTCAGATGGAGTTCTGTATTTATTTTGTGATTTCCAAATAGCATGAATTTGGTTTTACTCAGACATTTTGTCATATATTCAGTCATTCATTCAGCTGTATGACTGAATGAATAAGCAGCGACAGGCTGACTACCTAACTGACTGCATGGTTATCTAAATGACTGACATCCCCTTTTCACTACTGACTAACTACATTTCAATAACTTTAAGTTATATTGGTTTAACTGAACAGTATAGACTTAAACCATAAGTTTAACCTCTTATGCATTGGGCGGCCCGATGGCACGCACCCGCACACACGTGGCGGCGCTTTGCGCCCGTCTACCGGGTCTGGCTGCATTTTTCAAGGATCATCCGATACACCATTCGAAAGTTGAATTCGCCACCACATTGAACCAGGGGCGGCGGGGGGGAGGGGCTAGCAGGGTCTTAAGCCCCCTCTGAAAAAGGCTTCGCCCCCTCCAAGCCCCCCCTCCCAGTTATGTTTTTTATTTTATTTATATATAAAATACATTACGAATTCCGTTATATTGGACATTTGTATTAATTATATCAAGCGAAGAACTGAGAAATTTGGCAGAGAGACACGGCAACATTATCGTGGGTTTGCGTGATGAGTATCTCCACCTCTTTTATTGTGAAGCTGTATCTATCTACCGGACGTCATCAAAAGCATGTCTGTCACTATAGCCAATTGAAATGCTAGAAATGGTCACGTGGACTGGGAGAACCAATGGAATAGTCCCACCGGGCCGCATGTATATTATTTCCCTAACGCACTTTCACTTCCGCGTTCGAGATGCGTGCGAGTTAAAAAAACAAAACAAACATCTTTGGATAGAACAGGGAAATATAACGCTTCTTTTAATAAACAGGAGCCATACATAAAATACGGGTTTATCGCAACAGGTCGGTGATTCTTGCGTGCCGAGCCGACGTCCTCTCTGCATAATATGTGGCGACAACAACAACAACAACAACGAGGCAAGTTGGCAGATAAAGTAGCTGCTGCATTCAACGCCAATCTGGAATTGGAGGGCGGCGAGTGGATATGTGACATGTTTCAAACATTAGCAGGGATTTTGGAGGACTTAACAACAAACAAGGTATGGTGAGTCGTGTTTGCATGCATTCTGATCTGTCCGTCACCCGCCGCGGTGATCTGACTGCAACAGCTGATCTGCTGTTCATGAATGAATGAATGAAAAACAGATTGCAGAACGGGTACAATACAGTACGGCGCAATACACACAATTGTTAAGGGGATGCAGACCAGAGAATTTTTTTTTTTTTTTTCAATATCAGTATATTAAATTAGCCATTATTTTGTTTGTTGCATTAAAATTCATTAGCCCCTGCTATAAACAATCCAGCCCCTCCAAAGCTCCCGCGAGGCCAATTCTCTGGCGCCGCTACTGCATTGAACCAATTGTGTGCTTCAGGTCTCGAGTTACATGACGATATATCCGGCGAGCATCATTTGACAGACCCAACCACTTCTGGTTCTGAACGGTCTAGAACTGACCAATCACCACTGATGGCGAAAGTTATTGATCACCATTGTAGCCAACGAGCGTCCGCTCCAGCGGGTGAGAGTGGGGGAAGGTGGTAAAAGTTGATGATACGTTGTTGTGAATCAAGCGTATGAATTGAAGTGGATGGCCATCTTGGATAATCACGCTGTATTTTTACCGGTACACCTTTTTCAAGCACTAATTTGTTTATGGATTTTTATAAAATGTGGACCTGTACTACATAAGACTTCAGGCTATGGAACTGCTGTGTTTCCCAGCTCATACCTCTATGCATTGCTGGAACTTAAAAACAGGAATCTGGCAACCACTAAACAGAAATGTGAGTACAAACAACTTTTACTTCAGCATGTTCAAACTATATTTCATTAGCACTCAAAGTGATTCTCTGCTCCAGCAGCTTCAGAATGTTACATTTCAAAAGAGTCCAGGCTCATGCATGTGCTATAAGTATAAAGTATAAAGCTAAGCTTGGGGGGAAAAGTATGCAGTCGTCAAAAACAAAAACTAAAATGGCCCCGTTTTGGGGGTGATGGGGTTAACTGAACAGAAGATTATCGGCTGCCCCCTCCCCTCACTGGAGGGACTATACAACTCCTGCTGCCTTAAAAAAGCAGTAAAAATACTGAAAGACCCACACCACCCGGGCAACAAACACTTCGTACGGCTGCGCTCTGGCAGGCGTTTCAGCGTCATGCCCACCCGGACAAACAGACTGAAGTTTAGTTTTTATCCCAGGGCCATATGTGCACTAAACTCAGCTAAATTTTTAAAACAACAGTCTCCCTTGCACCCCCCCCCACACACACACACAACATTAAGGGATAGTGCAATTATCTTTTACACCCCCCTATTTATATTAATGTTATTTATGCCTTACTCCTGTTTTTATATTTAATACTGTGTTTAGGACTGTGTTTTTTTATTATTTTTTAAACAAACACATAAACAAACATGACAACACACGATTAGATATACAAGCATTGTAAAACAGTGTACATCAGTTAACTCATCGTTTGGATAAATGTCTTATATAAGATATACCCCTAATACCTGCTATCTATTCCCCTACACACATATGCTCTTGCTCGCACCCCCCGCCCTGGACCCCCCCATGGATAATCCATCCATTATCCTTCGCTCCTAACCAAACACTACCATTAAATGCTAGCTTTTATTCTCTCCACCACTTCTAACCACATTGTCAATTTGGATTCATTCAGACCCCAAATTCTTGCTGTAGATATTTCTAGATAAATCACATCGAGATATGTAAGAATCCAGACCTTTCGGTAAATTTTTTCCGGTTGAAACCATCGTGATGCTATCAGTTTTTTAGCCACTGTAATACCAGATAAAACCAATCTCTTTTGTTGTATAGGTATTGCATATTCAAAAACATCATTCAGCAGTAATATAGAGGGGTGTACAGATGATGGCGCCGCCCCGACCGGCTGCCTCTCTGTTCGCTCCGTCGAGACTGTGTTTACTTTTGTTAATATTTATAGTTTTTAGAGTTTTGTGCGTACCAACTGTTGGTGCATTTAATGTATATGACCGTCAGTCACTCATAGACATTGGATTACGGGAAACTTACCAACTGGATTACTCGCTGGATCAGCTTTCCGAACCACACCAATGGCCTGAAGAAATCCTCCGGAGATTAGGACCAGACCCTTTGTTCCCAGAGCCCAGGAAAAGACGACGAGGAAAGAGGGCTGGGATCCGAAACAGGCTGAGATCCAGACGCCACCGTACACCACTTCCCAGTATATTGCTAGCCAATGTACAATCAATAGACAATAAACTGGATGACATCCGAGCAAGGATTCAATATCAAAGAGACGTTAGGGACTGCAATGTCCTTTGCTTCACCGAAACATGGCTCACACCGGAGGTTCCAGATCACGCAATTCAACCAGCGGATCACTTCTTTATCCATAGAAAGGATCGGACATCATCAGAGTCCGGTAAACAACGTGGAGGAGGTATTGCCTTCATGTTTAACAAAAATTGGAGTGATCCAACGAACGTGAAGGAATTATCCAACCACTGCTCCCCAGAACTGGAATATATAACCATCAAGTGTCGTCCTTTCTTCCTCCCGAGGGAGTTAACGGCGATCGTCCTGGTCGGAGTGTATATTCCACCGCAAGCCAGCAACAAGGTTGCGCTCTCCAGACTACATGACGAGGTAAATAGAATACAAGTGGCTAACGTTAACGCCGCCATTTTAGTACTGGGAGATTTCAATAGCGCCAATCTGAGAAAGGTATTGCCCGACTTCTATCAGCATGTGACTTGCAACACCAGAGGCGGTAACATCCTAGATCACTGTTACACGCAATTTAAAGGTGGCTACAAGGCTCATTCTGATAGTGGCTTTGGCAAGTCAGATCACGCATCCATTTTCCTTTCACCAAAGTACAGACAGAGAATTAAAAGTACTCCCGTAGTCTCGCGAGAGGTGCAGAAATGGGATCTGACGTCAGAAGAGACGATCCGGTCAGTGTTTCACCACACAGACTGGATTGTGTTCCGCGACACAGATAACATTAATGCCTACACGGAGACAGTGCTGGACTATGTCTGTACTAGGGTGAAAGAAACAATCCCCACTACCAAAATGAAAGTTTACCCAAATCAAAAACCCTGGGTAGACAAATCCGTCCGTGAAGCTCTGAGAGAGCGCACCAAAGCATACAATGACGGCCTAGTGGCAGGCAACATGAATGACCACAAGGTGGCGCGACACAACGTAAGGAGGACAGTGTCAGAGGCCAAACGGCGCTACAGGGATAAAATTGAACTCCAGTTTGAACAAGCTGACTCTAGAGCTATGTGGCAGGGGCTCAAAACGATGACAGACTACAAAGGCGCCTCCCTCAAACTGAACAGTGACATCTCCTTAGCAAACGACCTCAATACCTTCTATGCGAGGTTTGATGCTGGTAATAACAACACCAGCTCACAAGCCTCGGCAATGGGGGGGGGGGGGGTCGGCTGCTGATGGAGGCGCAGTGTTCAGGGTAACAGAGCATGAGGTGAGGCGGACCTTTAAAAAAGTGAATATCAGGAAGGCAGCAGGTCCGGACGGCATCCCCGGCCGCGTCCTAAAAGTCTGTGCCGACCAACTGGCCCCAGTATTCACTGACATATTTAACCTGTCCTTAGAACAGGCTGTCATCCCCACCTGCCTGAAGAAGTCCACTATTATCCCTGTACCCAAAAAATCCAAGCCTGCTTGCCTCAACGACTACCGCCCTGTAGCTCTCACCTCCATAGCCATGAAGTGCTTTGAGAAGCTAGTAAAGGGCTACATCTGCTCCTCCCTCCCCATCAACATGGACCCCCTGCAATTTGCATACCGCCCCAACAGGTCCACGGAGGACGCCATATCCCATGTGCTGCACACAGCAGCATCACACCTGGACAAGAGGCAGGGGAACTATGTGAGAATGCTATTCATCGACTACAGCTCGGCATTCAATACCATAGTCCCCTCCATACTCATAGCCAAGCTCAGGGACCTGGGCTTGGGCTATGACCTCTGCCAGTGGGTCTTGGACTTCCTGACTGGCAGACCCCAGGTGGTGAGAGCAGGCAACTGCACCTCCTCATCCATCACCCTCAACATAGGGGCCCCCCAGGGCTGTGTTCTGAGTCCCCTCCTCTACTCCCTGTACACACACGACTGTGTGGCTCAGCGGAGTAGCAATACAATCGTCAAATTTGCTGACGACACAGTGGTGGTGGGCCTGATCTCTGCCAACGACGAGAGGGCCTACCTGGAAGAGGTCAAGGTCCTGGCGGGATGGTGCCAGGAAAACAGCCTCTCCCTGAACGTCAGCAAAACAAAGGAGATGATTGTGGACTTCAGGAGGTCGGGGGTCAAGGACTACAGCCCCCTCAGCATCGACGGGGCACCGGTTGAGAGAGTCAACAGCTTCAAGTACCTCGGAGCCTACATATCCGAGGACTTGACATGGACCACACACATTAACAGTGTGGTGAAGAAGGCACGACAACGCCTCTACTTCCTCAGGCGCCTAAGGAAGTTCCAAGTCAGCCAGAAGATCCTTAAGAACTTCTACTCATGTACAATAGAGAGCATCTTGACCGGCAACATCACCTCCTGGTTTGGGAATAGCACTGCAAAAGACCAAAGCAGACTACAAAGAGTGACACGTTCAGCCGAACGCACAATTGGAGGGGGGCTCCCCACCCTCCAGAACATTTACTACAAGCGTTGCAAGGGCAAGGCTAAGAGAATCATTAAAGACTCCAGTCACCCGAACAACTGCCTCTTCGAACTGCTGCGGTCAGGCAAGCGATACAGGAGTCTCAAGGCGAGCACAGAAAGACTCAGAAGTAGCTTCTATCCCCAGGCCATCAGGCTGCTAAACGAACAATGAATGAACACTACACAACAACAACCACCAAACGCACATAGCACACACATCCACACGCACACACCCACTTTAAACAAACACACTGTAGCACCCACTCCACACACTTTATAGCACACACCCACTTTAAACAAACACACTGTAGCACCCACTCCCCACACTTTATATTTATGGATGAAGGATTGCACTACAACTCGTACACCTTACTGTAAATTGTACCTAAAATTGTACCTCATCCCATTTCTGCTTTGCACTAGATAGTACTGTACATTAGTACACTGCATAGTATTGTGTATTGTATATTATATGGTAACTCAGAACATTGTACATATGTCTATACCGAACACTGTGACCTCATTTTATTCTTCTAAATTCATGCTATATTATGTTATTATGTTATTTGATACTATCTTGTCTAGCACAGGCTCTGGAGCGTAACAGTAAGAAGCATTTTGTATGAAAGTATTCTGTACTTCTGTATGACAACTATTAAAGAACTTGAACTTGAACTATATTCAGAATTAAGAGATTTGATAATTGCTGGGTCACTTCTTCCCAGAATATCTTAACTGGTGGGCAGTCCCAATACATGTGCATAAATGTCCCCTCGTCCCCATTTGTACATAAGGAGCATTTGGAGTCTTGTTTAAGACCCATTCTGTTCAGTCTTATAGGAGTCAAGTATGTCCTATGAATATAGTTAAGATTGATTTGTTGATGGTCCGGGTTCCTTGATGCAAGTCAAACATTTGCCCAGGCTTCTTGCCAATCAAAATCTTTTTCTAGGTCTGGTATATCCCTCCTCCAAACAGAGTCTAGGTGGAGGGTTTCATACGAAGCCGTTTGTGAGGATTCGCCTGTTCCCTGGACCTTTTTCCTGTGTTTTCCCTGTCTACTCTCCCTCACCAGCCCCCACCCTTGCGATGATTTACTCTCCTCTACTCTTCACCAGCCCCCACCCTTGGACTACCTTTCGCAGCTGTCATAGTTTGTGATTAGACTAGGCCTCCGCCGTCGGCCCCTGTCCCTAGTGCCAGGCCTCCGCCGTCGGAACCCTGTCCTCATCCCTGTAAGCAGCTCTGGCCCTCGCCCTGTCCAAGGCCTTAACCCTGTTCTCTGTCCCTGTCTCCAGCCCGCCTCTCCGGGCCTCTGTCCCTGTCCCCCTCTCCAGTGCCCCTGGTCCTGGCCCTGACTCTTAGCCCTGGTCCTTAGCCCTGGCCCTTAGCCTTAGTCCCTTAGCCTGTTCGCCTCTTAAAGGCACAGTGCCGCATTATCCATATTTCCTTGACTCTAGTGTTTTTGTGTTCTCCCTTAAAGGGACTGTGCCGCTTTTTGTTATGTAATAAATAAATGCCCTGTTTTGGCTTACTCTCATACCTGTCTTGTGTTGTGCGATTGGGGTCGGTTACAAACCATAACAGTACGACCCGACCCGTCGACGACCCCAGCCAGCACAGACAGTGTATGTGAGTTAGCCCCTGTTAGTTCCCTCTAGTTCCCTCTAACCCACTCTAGCTCCCTCTAGTTCCCTCTAGCTCCCTCTAGTTCCCCTGTTAGTTCCCCTGTTAGTTCCCCTGTTGACTCTCCTGTTAGCTCCCCTGTTAGCCTCGTTAGCTCCCCTGTTAGCTACCCTGTTCCCCACAGCTAGGACTGTCCTTCCAGCTAGCTTGTTCTCCTTTGCTAGTCCAGTCCTGTCTGCTAGCCTAGCTCCGGCAGCTAGCGCAGCCTCTATGCTAATGTAGCAGTACAGCTAGCATAGGCCCTGTAGCTAGCAATGCTCTGGCAGCTACCCAGTCCCTCTGCTAGCCCCACTTTAAGTGTAGCTTCCCCTGCTAGCATGGCCCAGTTTTTTTTTGTTTGGTTGTTGCCTTGTCTTGTCCCCTGCCCCGCTGTCTGATTCCGTAGTGTTCTGCCCCGTCATGTTAGTGTTCTGACCGTCATGTTAGTGTTCTGCCCCGTCATGGAATTTTTTCGGTCGCCCGGTGGCTCCCGTGGAGGGGGAGGTACTGTGAGGATTCGCCTGTTCCCTGGACCTTTTTCCTGTGTTTTCCCTGTCTACTCTCCCTCACCAGCCCCCACCCTTGCGATGATTTACTCTCCTCTACTCTTCACCAGCCCCCACCCTTGGACTACCTTTCGCAGCTGTCATAGTTTGTGATTAGCGCCCCTGAGGGCTTTATATACCTGGACCTCCCTTCCAGTCCTGGTCGGGTCGTTCTGTGTTCTGGACTCTGTGTTCGTTCTGTATCTGTATCTGTGTACACTCTGTGTTCATGGAGATCTGTACGTTACCATCCTGTACGTTACCATCACCTGCCGCGTCTCCGGCGTGAGACGACGTGCCAGCCATCACCACCTGTCGCCGTTTGCCTGGAGTGGGACACCGTCTTCGCTCTCTAATTCTCTACGGGAGGTTTTCCAGTGTTCCCACTCCAGACGTCAAGCCGGCTCGTCATCGCTCCCGATTCCACGGGAGGAAGGCGTCTCTTCGTGATCCTCGTTCCTGGGGGTGAGGCTCGTCGTCGCTCCCTAGTATTCCACGGGAGGACGGCGTGTGCCCATCCCGTTCCCCTTGGACCCAGGCTTGTCGTCGCTCCCTAGTATTCCACGGGAGGACAGCGTGTTCCCATCCCGGTCCCCTGGGACCCCCTTTGTTCTGCGCTGCCCGTGAGATTAAACTTTTTTTCTATTTCATCATAGCTACAAATACCCTGTTTGTTGAAAACATCTCCTAATGTATGTATGCCTTGCTTTTCCCATCTAGGGAATCTTATAGGTCGTTTTCTAATCAGGAGTGCATTGTTATTGAATAAGGGAGTATGATTATGCCATTTATGTGGATTCGAATATTTTTTTTGTGTTTCACGCCATATCCGGATCGCATGTGTAATTATGGGGCCAAATTTCAGTTCGCATTGCTTAATTGATATTTTGGTGTATACTATGTCCTGCAGTCTCTGTGGTGCTACTATATTTACTTCTAAATTTCTCCAGGATACTGATGCTTGGGGTTCAAACCAGGTTGTCAGTGGTCTTAAAGTGTACGCCTTAAAATAGTGGAAAAAATTTGGGATTGCCATCCCTCCGTCGGCTTTGTTTCTCTGTGCGGTGGATCTTTTTATACGTGGTGGTTTGTTATTCCAAATAAATGTATATGCGGAAGAGTGTAATTTTTTCCAGTAACCATCTGGAGGGGGTAACGGGAGCATTGAGCTGATGAAGTTGATTCTAGGTAAGACATCCATCTTAACGATTGAAACCCGTGCCTGTACTGAGTTTTTAAGTTTTGACCACCTGTCAAGGTCGCATTTGATTTTATTTTGGATTTCTATGTAATTGTGTTTCACCATTTGGCTTATGGTAGGGAATACTTCAACTTCCAAGCATCTAAAGTGTTTAACCATTGGTATTTCTTCTGGAAGACTTGTATTCTTTGCAGGGTCGTTCAGTGGAAGGAAAGCCGACTTTGGCCAGTTTATTTTAAATCCCGATAGGTCGCCAAAGTCATTAATCAACTTGAGAAGATAAGGCATTGCGGTGTTAGGGTTTTGCATGAACAGTATTACGTCGTCCGCATATAGACAAATTTTGTGTTGTGTGCCCTTGATTACGATTGGTTCTATGAGTTGGGATTGTCTTAAATATTGTGCTAAAGGTTCTAGTGATAAATCGAATAGTCCGGGACTAAGAGGGCAACCCTGTCTAGAAGAGCGTGATACCGGAAATATTCCGGAGGTGATTATACCTGTTGTAATCATGGCCGATGGGTCTTTGTATAATACTTTAATCATATCAATGAATCCTTTTCCTAACCCCATCCTTTCTAATACCGCCCATAGATACGACCATTCCAGCCTATCAAAAGCTTTCATTGCATCCAGGGACAGCATCGCCTTGGGTGTGGTGTCGTCCTTGCTGGCATCTAGTACGTATAGTAATCGTCTTATGTTGTCAGTGATCAAACGGTTTCTTATGAAGCCAGTTTGATCCGGATGAACTAAAGACGTCATATGCTTTTGAAGTCTGATGGCTAATACCTTAGAGAACAGGACTGTGTTTTTATATTTTTACTAGCACCTAGGGCTGCATTTAAAATTTCGTTGTAACAACTGTAACAATGACAATAAAGATCTATTCTATTCTATAGACTTAGACCATTAGTTTAACTGAACAGAATAGACTACAGTATAATGCTACAGTCTTGAGTGCACATAGTAAAGACATATTAGCATATTAGGTAGCATTATAGGCAAGGTAGATTACTTAGTAGCTAAATGCATACTAGTAAAGACAAAAGAGTCGTCAACAAATCAATACGATCACAACATCAAGTCATCTTCTCCCACGGACGAAGCCTTCATGCAGAGGGACCTCTTTTAAATGTAGTGCTCATTAACACTTTAACTGCCACACACGAGATATCTCGGGTTTATTTTTATGTGGTTGAAAGCCACTCACGAGATTTCTCTGATTTTTTATTTATTTTTTTTTTAGCGATCTGAAATCATATTGCATCACGCGAGCCTACCCGAGTATACACGAGCTCCGCCGGAGAGCATATGTGGAAAAAAGCGCCCCCTATCGTCTTTCAGATGACATAAGGGATTTTGGAATGGACTCAATGAAAATGGATGGGGGAACAAATCCGGTACTCCACATTTTCCAGTCCACTGATCCAGCCGGGGTTACCACAGTTCATTCTGGAGTCTCTGAGCCCCGCTGATCATGGAGTTCTACTGTATCGCGTTGGATCTATACACTTATCGATTTTTTCGAATGGTGATCAGGAATTGGAATATACAGTACCAGTTGGATACCATCTGATGTCAGGTAAGGACTCTATGTTATCAGTGTTAGGATAATCAGACTAATTTTGATGAAGTTATAAGCTGTTTTGTGAAATGGGCTCTTTCGGTTTCACTGTAAAAGTCCAGGAGGAAATCAATGCAGCGATTATCCGTGCGTGGCCCGAATGTGCTTGCGTGCACGTATAATATTGATCATCTAGCATTTATTTGAAAACGATTCATAAAAAGGCTGACGAATATCAACGTTGTGGAATATTCCAGTAAAAGACGATTTTCATAGAATGGTCCAGAATGGGCTGTTTTTTATCTCCAAACGGGTGCTTTTCTAAAAGCTCTAAAACGGAAATGACGTGATAAAAAACCAATCTGCCTCGACAGCACTGACTGGAAAATAGTCTTTGATAATGCGATGGGCAGATTAGACACATAGCCATAATTTAAAACATAGATTAGGCGATATTAACGTTAAGTGAGCTGTGGTGTTCCACAAGGAAGCATACTAGGACCGCTACTCTTCCTAATTTATGCAAATGACATGTCGTCAGCCTGTGACTGCAACTTGTTCCTGTTTGCGGACGACTCAGCCCTGCTGGTCTCTGACAAGAACAAATTGCAGGTTGAAAAAACCCTCAGCACGGAACTAGGCAAAATCTGCATATGGCTCGCTGATAACAAACTATCATTACACATGGGCAAAACAGAGTCCATTCTCTTCGGTTCAAATAACAAACTCAGCAAGACCGACGGATTCTCAGTTACAGTGGGTGACAATATTGTCACAAGGAAAGACGAAATTACCTACCTGGGTTCCATCCTAGAGGCAAATCTTTCCTGTGACAAAATGGCATCCAATGTAATAAAAAAAGTCAACCAACGAACTAGATTCTTGTACCGGATCTCCTCTCTGGTAAACAAGAATACCCTGAAGACTCTGGCAGGAGCACTCATTCAAGGGTACTATGACTATGCATGCACCTCATGGTACTAAAGCACCTCAAAGGCGCTTAAAACAAAATTACAAACATCACAAAACAAACTGGTCAGACTACTACTTGACCTGAACCCCAGAACCCACCTCACCCCTGCCCACTTTGCCAACCTAGGATGGCTTAGAGTAGACGACAGAGTACAGCAACTTGCAATGGGCCTGGTCTACAAGATACACTATACGACCGGGGTGCCCATGTACATGTCAAAATACTTCCCAAAGGTCAGTGAATACCACAACCACTACACCAGAGGAAGCTCAACAAATCATGTTAAACCCAGATTCGGCTCAAACAAGGGACTAAACACGTTTCGCAATTATGCCACAACAATGTGGAACGCCCTACCCAAAGCTGTAAAGGAATGTGAATCCCTGCCCACATTCAAAACCGCTCTTAAAGAGCACCTACGGGAGGCTGCAATTCGAAACTGGCCACCGTAAATGCCCAAAACCCCCACCACCTCCTAATAGACAGTCTCCTCACCACCGCATGTATATATTCCCTCCCCGCCGTATGTATATTTCCCTCCCACCCACCCACCCCCTCCTAATGTACAGTCCCCTCCCCATCATATGTATATACTCTGTCAGGATCTAGGGGTAACAGTACTGTATATTTGAATACCGTTATGTCACAAATGTATCAGTACTAAATACCTATATGTCCCTATGCCATAAATGTCATGTATGTTGTGTATGTCATAAATGTCTATATGAATTGAAAATGGGGGACCCTGATGGAAACAAGACAAACGTCTTTCTCAGGTCTGCATCCCCTTAACAATTGTATGTATTGAGCCGTACTGTATTGTACCCATTCTGCAATCTGTTAAATAAAGTTTTCATTCATTCATTCATTCAACATTGGCGCCGATGGTGGCATTCAGGGGGTAAAAAGGAAAACCCGGCGTGGCACTCAAAGTGTTAAAGAGTAACTCAAACCCACGGTCATTTTGCTGCCCCCTAGTGGTGGATGTTTTCACCCTGTTTAATAAATAATTTAGGACCTGCTCAGAGGTCATCAATCGGCACAAATGCGATGCATGCATGCGATTCGACTCTGCGTTTAACCCATCCCATCGTCCTTCCCCCCCAAGGGCAGCCGGGAGCAGACAGGCGTCAACGTGAGCCGCGGCAGGGGACCAATCCAAGTGCTCCTGTCCGTCTTCGTCAAGGACGCCACAGCGTTAGCGATCTTGTTGTTGTGCATGTTTTTCCATTGGGTTTATCTTATCGGGGGGGAACCCCTTGCAAGCACAGGGAGAACATGCAAACTCCACACAGAAAGGCCAGGGAGATACCCCACATGGGTAACTGGCATCATGGAAACCTGGTCCCCAAGCGGGAATCGAACCTTGGACCTTCTTGCTGTGAGGCGATAGTGTTTGACCACTACGCCACCGTGCCGCACACTCAGCCCCGCCCCAGTATGAGGTGTCAGAGTATGAGGTACTTTACTATCAATCTGTCTGGGAGGCAGTCTGACATCACAGATTGGGGCGGGCAGAGAGTGCAGCAGGGTGAGAATATCAACCACTAGGGGGCAGCAAAACAACCATGTGTGAATATCACTGTGATGCCAGCGATGTGATTATCACTGTATTCCAGTAATGATTAATGACTCATTAAGCATAAAAATAAACCTGATAATTTTTTATTTTTTTTTAAAGTCACCTAGGACCATAATGATACCGGTAGACTAATAGACTGTCAGGCCGTCCTACATGCAGTCCTTACTGACATTGAGACATGATGGACACTAATGCACACACACACACACACACACACACACACACACACACACACACACACACACACACACACACACACACACACACACACACACACACACACACACACACACATGCACGCACACCCACCACACACACACACACACATGCACGCACGCACACAAACACACACACACACAGGTAAGAAACACGCACACATACACACACAGGCAAACGCACGCACATACACACACACAGACACACGCACACACACACACACACACACACACACACACACACACACACACACACACACACACACACACACACACACACACACACACACACACACACACACACACACACACACACACACACAACACACATGCAAGCACACATGCAAGCACACACATTCACACAGACCAAATGACAAATGAGGGCGAATAGGACGCCATCTGACACTCAGTCATCTATATGTAAATCAGGGCGTTGGCGTTGGCACACACACACACACACACACACACACACAGACACACACACACACATACACACACACACACACACACACACACACACACACACACACACAATACTCTCCACTATCTGTCACTGAGAGACACAGGAACTTCCTATCAGACAGGACAGAAGACGAGGTGAAGAAGTGACTAGAAGAACAACACCAGGGGAGTGGAGGTGAAGAAGAAGTGACTAGAAGAAGAACACCAGGGGAGTGGAGGTGAAGAAGAAGTGACTAGAAGAACAACACCAGGGGAGTGGAGGTGAAGAAGAAGTGACTAGAAGAACAACACCAGGGGAGTGGAGGTGAAGAAGAAGTGACTAGAAGAACAACACCAGGGAAGTGGAGGTGAAGAAGAAGTGACTAGAAGAACAACACCAGGGGAGTGGAGGTGAAGAAGAAGTGACTAGAAGAACAACACCAGGGGAGTGGAGGTGAAGAAGAAGTGACTAGAAGAACAACACCAGGGGAGTGGAGGTGAAGAAGAAGTGACTAGAAGAACAACACCAGGGGAGTGGAGGTGAAGAAGAAGTGACTAGAAGAACAACACCAGGGGAGTGGAGGTGAAGAAGAAGTGACTAGAAGAACAACACCAGGGGAGTGGAGGTGAAGAAGTGACTAGAAGAACAACACCAGGGGAGTGGAGGTGAAGAAGTGACTAGAAGAACAACATCAGGGGAGTGGAGGTGAAGAAGTGACTAGAAGAACAACACCAGGGGAGTGGAGGTGAAGAAGAAGTGACTAGAAGAACAACACCAGGGGAGTGGAGGTGAAGAAGAAGTGACTAGAAGAACAACACCAGGGGAGTGGAGGTGAAGAAGAAGTGACTAGAAGAACAACACCAGGGGAGTGGAGGTGAAGAAGAAGTGACTAGAAGAACAACACCAGGGGAGTGGAGGTGAAGAAGTGACTAGAAGAACAACACCAGGGGAGTGGAGGTGAAGAAGTGACTAGAAGAACAACACCAGGGGAGTGGAGGTGAAGAAGAAGTGACTAGAAGAACAACACCAGGGGAGTGGAGGTGAAGAAGTGACTAGAAGAACAACACCAGGGTAGTGGAGGTGAAGAAGAAGTGACTAGAAGAACAACACCAGGGGAGTGGAGTTGAAGAAGTGACTAGAAGAACAACACCAGGGGAGTGGAGGTGAAGAAGAAGTGACTAGAAGAACAACACCAGGGGAGTGGAGGTAAAGAAGTGACTAGAAGAACAACACCAGGGCAGTGTCGGCGCCATGGGGGGGCATTCGCGGGCCATGCCCCCCCAGATGGGGCACTGTGCCCCTCCAACCGGCATGGTCAATTATTATAAAAAAATAAAATAATTAAACATTTAATTTTTTTTATTATAGTAAAAGTCAGATGTTTTCCTTTATAAATAGGCTATTTAGCCTATTATTAAACGAAATTAAACAAAAAAAGTCTTAAAGGAAGTGTATGTTTGGTCTCACGCCACGGCTCACGCATGCGTTATTATTGGTCACGTTGAGTTGACGCCGGGTAGGGCGTGACTGCATTTGAATTGATTTTGATATGGGTAGGGCGTGACTTGAGTGAGGTCAGTGAGCGCAAAAGTCAGACTCAGGTAAAATATAATAATCACTTCTTGGAGACGAACATACAAATAAAATGGATATACGAAAATGGTTGGCTGGGGCAGGCGCACCTAAGGCTTCTTCACGGCCTCCTCCAAGAATGCCTCCTCCTGGTGAAGGCCTTCCAACATCTAACGTGGTTGAAGAAGTCTGCCAAGAAGCGCCAGGCCCAGGCCCCCCCGCCGGTGCTGCACTTGGAGGTGCTGCATCTGTTACAGCAGAAGCTAACGTGGTGGTTATAGGCCATCATGATGATGATCCACCAGATCCACAACCGTTGGCGGTAACGGTAAATGATCTCGGGACTGAGCATCCCAAACAAATGGTGTTACAACCATACCCTGCCAGCATGTTTAGCGGTAGGAAACGGTCATTTGTAGCGACGTGGTTCCAAAAAGAGACTGGCTCGAGTACAGTGAACATGCTGATGCAGCTTTTTGTTTCTGCTGCCGGAATTTTTGTTCTATTGGCAGTAGCACCAATCGGAGAGTGGATGGTTTTGTGAATCTTGGATACCGTAATTGGAAAAATGCCACAGAGAGGGACAGGGGATTTCATAAACATGAAACATCAAAGGAGCATCTCTCTAGCTACACAATGTGGAAGGAGCGAGTGAGACGTGTCAATACCGGCAAGGAGATTTCGACACTTGTCAACACAGACCAGCTACGAAGGAACAGGTACTACTTCTCGGCTCTCTTGGATGTTGTCGGGTTTCTGGTAGAAAACCAGTTGCCTTTACGTGGAAAGCTAGATGCTTTTGGTGACATGTCTGAGGGGGGAAGTGGTCTTTTCATGTCCTTATTGGACTACACAATTAAAAAGGACCCAGAATTGGCTGACATAGTGAAAACTATCCCTCGAAACGCCACACTTGTCATGACATGCAAAATGAACTTATAAGTACACTTAGCAGTGTGGTGACTGAGGCTATAGTGGAAGAAGTAGGCGACTCGCATTTCACATTGAAAGTGGACGGAACACGCAATCCCACGGGATGTGAAAATATATCTGTTGTCATTCGTTTTGTAGACCAGTCATTTGAAGTGACAGAGCGCCTGGTAACCATAGCGACAGCTGACGCAGGTGATGCACGGACATTGACAGACACAGTCTTAGCTGAGCTAAAGAATGCTGGTTTGGACTCGTCAAAGATTCTCAGCCAGGTGTATGACGGGGCTTCAGTGATGTCAGGGAGGCACGGTGGCATGCAGAAGCTAATGCAACAGACACTGGATCGCGAGATACCTTACGTACACTGCCTGAACCACCAGCTACATTTGGTCGTAGTACATGCGATGTCAGCCGAGCCAGCTGTAGTGGACTTTTTTAATGTGTGTAGCACGTTGTACAAATTCTGCAAGAAGCCCACAGTTGCTGTGCATTACAAGGGTGAGCGTCTTAAACGCCTTCTAGAACAGAGGTGGACAGGGCACCTTGCCACCGTGTCTGTCATTTTAAAATCATTTGACAACATCACATCTCTTCTGACTGAGATCGACGCTGTGCGGGCCCATGGCGCAGAGCTACGAATGGAAGCTGTGGGCCTGCTGTGAGAGATGACTGAGCCCAGATTTGTATTCACTGCAAACGTAGTGCACATAGTGCTTGCCCTGCTTGACCCAGCAAACCAAATGCTACAAAGAGAGGATGCTGATTTGTTGACAGGTCTGCGTGTTGTGGCTAGTTCAAAAGAATGCGTACGAAAACTACGTTGTGATGAGGAGTTTGACAAGGTGTGGGACATGACCACAGATACCAGTGCATCACTGAGACAAACAGAAACCCCTAAAAGAAAACGCACAACAAACACGAACATGGATGGGTATGTGGTTGAGGGAACAACAGGCCAGAGGGATGCTGACGGCAAAACAGAACTCAAGAGAATGTACATTAGCATTATCGAGTCAGTTGTTGGAGAAATGGATCAGAGGTTTAGTGAACGCAACACTCAACTGGCTAGGGCACTTGCTGCACTCGATCCAAAAAGTGACACATTTCTAGATGCTACAGCTGTGAAGCATATCATGGACCTGTCACGATCACCTATAATTGAGGCAGAGTTTGTAGTAGCAAAAGAGTTTTTCAAGACTGAAAAGGAATCACAGCCAATCGAGGAGGGGATCTGGACCACAAAGTACATTTTGTCTCACTACCACAAAACTCTTGTGGCAATGCCCAGTGTATTGATTGCGTTCAAGCACGCATTAACTTTCGGCGCCTCAACCGCAATGTGCGAGAACTTGCTCTCAACGCTACGGAACGTTTTTTCGGATCACAGACGGACAATGCTCCACAGACGAAAGGCCCAATTCGTTCAGCTGGCGTTTGAGAAGGACCTCACGCGAAAACGTACCACGGAATGGAAGGACACCGTCCTGAGGAGGTTCAGTGCCACGACTCGCCGCCTACAACTCTTTTAATCGGTAAGTCATATACATTGTTATTATTAATAATACTTGAATGTGAAGCCCAGCCTCGGGCTTATTTCATACTGTTTAATTTAAGCTGCCTTGCCCCTTGGCCCAATTATTATTATTAATAATACTTGAATGTGAAGCCCAGCCTCGGGCTTATTTCATACTGTTTAATTTAAGCTGCCTTGCCCCTTGGCCCAATTATTATTATTAATAAGTTGAATGTGAAGCCCAGCCTCGGGCTTATTTCATACTGTTTAATTTAAGCTGCCTTGCCCCTTGGCCCAATTATTATTATTAATAAGTTGAATGTGAAGCCCAGCCTCGGGCTTATTTCATACTGTTTAATTTAAGCTGCCTTGCCCCTTGGCCCAATTGTTATTATTAATAATACTTGAATGTGAATCCCAGCCTCAGGCTTATTTCATACTGTTTAATTTAAGCTGCCTTGCCCCTTGGCCCAATTGTTATTATTAATAATACTTGAATGTGAAGCCCAGCCTCGGGCTTATTTCATAGTGTTTAATTTAAGCTGCCTTGCCCCTTGGCCCTTGTCAGTATTAATAATACGAAAACGAAATACGTGATCTTTCACTTTGTGTGTGTGTGCAAGACGCCAGTGTGTTTGTGACGTGACGTGCGAGAGAGAAAGAGAGAGAGAGACTGTCTTATCTCTTATGCCTGCAGTGCGCTCATGTTTTGAAATGCGTGTTGGTTTGCGGGAAATGCCTTTTCTGAAGCGTATATTTTATGCCCCCCCGAAATTACCATATGCCCCACCGTTAAATTCGCTCTGGCGCCGACTCTGCACCAGGGGAGTGGAGGTGAAGAAGTGACTAGAAGAACAACACCAGGGGAGTGGAGGTGGAGGAGAAACTGAGGTCTGATGGAGAGGCTGTTTGTTTTCATTGATATTTTGGACGGTGTTAAACCATAGATAGAACATGTGTTAAAGAGGACATATTTTAGTCATTTTCAACAAGGTAATATAGGTCTTTGAGGTCCCATAAACGTGTCTTTGAAGTTTTGGGCTGAAAGAAAAGACTTCGAGCATTCTAGCAGCCTCTCTATACAGTACCTCTATGTTTCAGTCCTGTTCTCATTCTATCAGCCTCTATACCTCTCTGTTTCAGTCCTGTTCTCATTCTATCATACTCTATACCTCTCTGTTTCAGTCCTGTTCTCATTCTAGCAGCCTCTATACCTCTCTGTTTCAGTCCTGTTCTCATTCTAGCAGCCTCTATACCTCTCTGTTTCAGTCCTGTTCTCATTCTATCAGCCTCTATACCTCTCTGTTTCAGTCCTGTTCTCATTCTAGCAGCCTCTATACCGCTCTGTTTCAGAACAATGTATCTTCCTTTTCCATGTGGGAAGCATTTAATGCACAAATACATTAATGAGTACCTCAAATAAAATGCAAATAGATTAGATTAGATTCAAATGTATTGTCATTATACAGAACAAGTACAGTACAACGAAAATAAGTTTGGCATCCAACCAGAGTGTAAATGAAACAGTAAAGTGCAATAGTAACATACAATGTAACAAGTGATTCAATGTGATATATAGCCTATAACAAGCTGAGTAATATATACTAAACTGATGTATGTACAGTGTTATAGTATTATTATGTACAGTGATACAGGTATAAGACACTATGGTAGTAAGTCATACTGGCAAGCTGTATAACCGTTTAAAGAAATGTTTCCCATCTGAAGCCAGGAAGAGAATTGTGCAGAGTTCCTTTCTGTCTACATTAGACTATGGCGATGTGATTTATATGCATGCTCCTTCCTCCCTGCTTAAAAAGCTGGAGTCTGCGTACCATACTGCTATACGTTTTGTAACGGGTGCAGGCTCTCGCCCCCACCACTGCACTTTGTATCAGTCTTTAGGATGGTCCTCTCTGTATCAAAGAAGACAATCACACGTTGATTTTTATCCTGAAATCATTGCTGCCCTTATATATCTCCAGACTTCTGTCCTTTTATACTTGCTTTTTTAATACCAGACGAGCAGCAAATGGGATGCTGTTACGGACGGTGTCCTTATGTATATGTATATGCGAGTTGTGTATATGGTCTGTTGTATATATAGGCATGTTTAGTTTGTTGTTGTTATTTTGTCTCCCTCTTTATTTTGTCTCCCTCTTGTGTCTACATATCCCCTTTTAAATGTTCCTTTGATGCAGTCAGAGCTTAGTAAAGCTGCATTCTCCCACTGTGCTCCCTTTTTATGGAAACCGCTGCAAGTGAAACTTTGTCTAGAGGCACTTCCTACTGTGAATGCTTTTAAAGGTATGTTACGATTAGCCCTTCATGAAACATGTAACTGTTTTACCTGATGATATTGCTGATCTGATTATGCTTCTTGCCACTGCACAAATGGCCTTCTGTATTTGTATTTGATTTGTATGTTTTTAGTTTAATGCCCTTGTTTTTATGTTGAAACTTGGTGTGTGCTGTGTTGGTCAGGACTCCCTGGAAGAAGAGATCTTGTATCTCAATGGGACATTCCTGGATAAATAAATAACTGGTAAGAGTAGGTAAGGGATATACGTATACCTCAGTATTGCACTCAAATACGTTAATCAGTACCTCAAATAAATTACAAGTACCTCAAAACTGTACTCAAATACATGAATGAGTGCTTACTTTCCATAGGTACACTACTATGACAGGAATAATTTCATGTCTCACTCCTAAAGGTCCAGCTCTGTGGTCTTATCAGCTATTCATGAGACTCTGCGAGATGCAGTGAGGATGATATTGATAAAAAACTTGTCTCTCCGTCTCTCTTTTAAGATGAGGCAGAAAGAGATAAAACGACAAGGCTTGTATCAGCGGTAACCTCGTCTAGTTCGCCAGTGGCCAGACACTAGAGCACTGCAAAATAAAAACACTACAAGCTCAGGGGGTGTTTCTGTCTTGTCCTCAGAGACGGTTATTCCAGGATAGATTATTCAGGATATCTTATTCCAGGATGTGTTATTTCAGGATATTATTTCAGGATAGGTTATTCCAGGATAGGTCATTCCAGGATATGAAGCCTTGTCCTGCTGCTTAGAGTGAAGCCTTGTCTTGCTGTCTAGAGTGAAGCCTTGTGTTGCTGCTTAGAGTGAAGCCTTGTGTTGCTGCTTAGAGTGAAGCCTTGTGTTGCTGCTTAGAGTGAAGCATTGTGTTGCTGCTTAGAGTGAAGCCTTGTCCTGCTGCTTAGAGTGAAGCCTTGTGTTGCTGCTTAGAGTGAAGCCTTGTCCTACTGCTTAGAGTGAAGCCTTGTGTTGCTGCTTAGAGTGAAGCCTTGTCCTGCTGCTTAGAGTGAAGCCTTGTCCTGCTGCTTAGAGTGAAGCCTTGTCTTGCTGTCTAGAGTGAAGCCATGTCCTGCTGTCTAGAGTGAAGCCATGTCCTGCTGTCTAGAGTGAAGCCATGTCCTGCTGTCTAGAGTGAAGCCTTGTGTTGCTGTCTAGAGTGAAGCCTTGTGTTGCTGCTTAGAGTGCAGCCTTGTCCTGCTGCTTAGAGTGAAGCCTTGTCCTGCTGCTTAGAGTGAAGCCTTGTCTTGCTGTCTAGAGTGAAGCCATGTCCTGCTGTCTAGAGTGAAGCCTTGTGTTGCTGTCTAGAGTGAAGCCTTGTGTTGCTGCTTAGAGTGAAGCCTTGTGTTGCTGCTTAGAGTGAAGCCTTGTCTTGCTGTCTAGAGTGAAGCCATGTCCTGCTGTCTAGAGTGAAGCCTTGTGTTGCTGTCTAGAGTGAAGCCTTGTGTTGCTGCTTAGAGTGAAGCCTTGTGTTGCTGCTTAGAGTGAAGCCTTGTGTTGCTGCTTAGAGTGAAGCCTTGTCCTGCTGCTTAGAGTGAAGCCTTGTCCTGCTGTCTAGAGTGAAGCTTTGTCCTGCTGTCTAGAGTGAAGCCTTGTCTTGCTGTCTAGAGTGAAGCTTTGTCCTGCTGTCTAGAGTGAAGCCTTGTCTTGCTGTCTAGAGTGAAGCCTTGTCCTGCTGTCTAGAGTGAAGCCTTGTCCTGCTGTCTAGAGTGAAGCCATGTCCTGCTGTCTAGAGTGAAGCCTTGTCCTGCCTTGGCCTGCCTGCTTGCCGTCAAAAAGTGGATGTCACAAAACTTTCTACTCCTTAATGCAGATAAAACTGAGATTTTAATTGTTGGCCCCCCAAACCACAGAGGCCTGTTTCAGGACATCTCCCTCAACTTTGATACTTGTCATGTATCCCAGAGCTCCACCATAAAAAACCTTGGAGTCATTTTTTATTCCTCCCTCTCATTTAATGCACATATAAAAAAATTCACCAAAATTGCCTTCTTCCATCTTCGTAATATCGCAAAAATTCGCCCCATTTTAACTCTGGCTGATGCTGAAACCCTGATTCATGCTTTTGTCTCATCACGTCTGGACTACTATAATACACTTTTTATTTTTTTTTAAGATGCTACTCCTCATCTACAAATTTTTTAATGGGCTTGCACCGCTCTATCTATCCGATCTCATCTCCCGATACTCGCCCGCTCGTGCTCTGCGCTCACAAAATGCGGGGCTTCTATCGATTCCTAGGGTTAAAAAGAAATCCGCCGGCCACAGAGCCTTTGTCTACCGCGCTGCCTACCTGTGGAACAAATTACCTGCCGTCGTCAGGGGCGCCTGTCTTAAGCTTTTAAATCCCTGCTTAAGACCCATCTTTTCTCTCTCTCCTTCAACCTACCCTGATCTCACCTGGTCGGGGACTGACATTTAGATTAATCTGTCTAGTTTAGTTAAAATGTCTATTTTCTCCCATGTCTGCTTTTCTGCAGACATAGGAGAACCTTTTAACCTCTGTCTCTGTCTCAACCGGTCCCATGGAACAGCTTCATACCACCTTCTGTCTGACCTGCAGTGCTGAACCTTCTGAGTGACTCCTCATGCCCCCACAGGGTATACGGCCCTGAGCTATTGTCTTGTATCTCACCCTGTATCCATACACTTGCAGTAGTTCTATCTATTACTCTATTTCACAATTTTCTTATATACTATGATTCTACTGTCACCATGTATGCATATGCTCACTACATGTATCTATTACTCCATCTCTGACCACTACAAACATGGGAGCTCTCTAACCCAGACCTGGGCATTGTACAGCCCGCGGGCCGGATATGGCCCGCGGGATGATTCTGACCGGCCCGCGAAAGATTACATGATAATAATTTTTTTCTTTTTTTTATATATATATATATTTTTTTTAACTTTTTTTTCATGTCAACGTTCACACGCACAATATACGCTTACCAAGGATTTGACTTGATTCAACAACAAAGCAGTCGGGGCAAGCCGAACCGGTATCGATTCACAGGTACCGGTACCGTATCGGTTCAAATGTGAACGGTACCCATCCCTACTGAACACACAACTGCAGGGCAAGGGCATTTTTGCTCATGAAATGCATATGCCATGTGAAAGCCTTCATGACAAAGTTGCAATTAATTTCAAGGCAACTAGGCAGCAACAATCTCAAACACATGAAAACCCTGAAAGAAGGCACAGGTACTCATCCATGTTGGGAGCACTGCATGATGAATTTTCAAGGCGTTTTCAAGATTTCAAAAAGGTTGAGGATGAAATGCAGCTGGTTCCCTCTCCCTTTACCTGCAGTGTTGATAGTTGTTCAGCTTGAACTCATTGACCTGCAGTCTGATTCACTACTGAAAGAGCACTTTAAGTCAGAATCACTGCTAGAGTTCTACTCTGCTCTCAAGGAGGATAACTTTCCAAACATGAGGAGACAAGTTTCAAGTTCAAGTTTCAAGTTTCTTTAATAGTTGTCATACAGAAGTACAGAATACTTTCATACAAAATGCTTCTTACTGTTACGCTCCAGAGACTGTGCTAGACAAGATAGTATCAAATAACATAGTATAGCATGTCATTTAGAAGTAGAAAATGAGGTCACAGTGTTCAGTATAGACATATGTACAATGTTCGATGCAGAATAGACGTAACTGAGTTACCATATAATATACAATACTATGCAGTGTACTAATGTACAATACTATATAGTGCAAAGCAGAAATGGGATGAGGTACAATTTAGGTACAATTTACAGTAAGGTGTACGAGTTGCAGTGCAATCCTTCATCAATAAATATAAAGTGTGGGGAGTGGGTGCTACAGTGTGTTTGTTTAAAGTGAGTGTGTGCTATAAAGTGTGTGGAGTGGGTGCTACAGTGTGTTTGTTTAAAGTGAGTGTGTGCGTGTGGATGTGTGTGCTATGTGCATTTGATGGTTGTTGTTGTGTAGTGTTCATTGTTCGTTTAGCAGCCTGATGGCCTGGGGATAGAAGCTTCTTCTGAGTCTTTCTGTGCTCGCCTTGAGACTCCGGTATCGCTTGCCTGACCGCAGCAGTTCAAAGAGGCAGTTGTTCGGGTGACTGGAGTCTTTAATGATTCTCTTAGCCTTGCCCCTGCACCGCTTGTTGTAAATGTTCTGGAGGGTGGGGAGCCCCCCTCCAATTGTGCGTTCGGCTGAACGTGTCACTCTTTGTAGTCTGCTTCGGTCTTGTGCAGTGCTATTCCCAAACCAGGAGGTGATGTTGCCAGTCAGGATGCTCTCTATTATACATGAGTAGAAGTTCTTAAGGATCTTCTGACTGACTTGGAACTTCCTTAGGCGCCTGAGGAAGTAGAGGCGTTGTCGTGCCTTCTTCACAACACTGTCAATGTGTGTGGTCCATGTCAAGTCCTCGGATATGTAGGCTCCGAGGTACTTAAAGCTGTTGACTCTCTCAACCGGTGCCCCGTCGATGCTGAGGGGGCTGTAGTCCTTGACCCCCGACCTCCTGAAGTCCACAATCATCTCCTTTCCTTTGTTTTGCTGACGTTCAGTGAGAGGCTGTTTTCCTGGCACCATCCCGCCAGGACCTTGACCTCTTCCAGGTAGGCCCTCTCGTCGTTGGCAGAGATCAGGCCCACCACCACTGTGTCGTCAGCAAATTTGATGATTGTATTGCTACTCCGCTGAGCCACACAGTCGTGTGTGTACAGGGAGTAGAGGAGGGGACTCAGAACACAGCCCTGGGGGGCCCCTATGTTGAGGGTGATGGATGAGGAGGTGCAGTTGCCTGCTCTCACCACCTGGAGTCTGCCCGTCAGGAAGTCCAAGACCCACTGGCAGAGGTCATAGTTCAAGCCCAGGTCCCTGAGCTTGGCTATGAGTATGGAGGGGACTATGGTATTGAATGCCGAGCTGTAGTCGATGAATAGCATTCTCACATAGTTCCCCTTCCTCTTGTCCAGGTGTGATGCTGCTGTGTGCAGCACATGGGCTATGGCGTCCTCCGTGGACCTGTTGGGGCGGTATGCAAATTGCAGGGGGTCCATGTTGATGGGGAGGGAGGAGCAGATGTAGCCCTTTACTAGCTTCTCAAAGCACTTCATGGCTATGGAGGTGAGAGCTACAGGGCGGTAGTCGTTGAGGCAAGCAGGCTTGGATTTTTTGGGTACAGGGATAATAGTGGACTTCTTCAGGCAGGTGGGGATGACAGCCTGTTCTAAGGACAGGTTAAATATGTCAGTGAATACCGGGGCCAGTTGGTCGGCACAGACTTTTAGGACGCGGCCGGGGATGCCGTCCGGTCCTGCTGCCTTCCTGATATTCACTTTTTTAAAGGTCCGCCTCACCTCATGCTCTGTTACCCTGAACACTGAGTCTCCATCAGCAGCAGACCCCCCCCCCCCCCCCCCCCCCCCATTGCCGAGGCTTGTGGGCTGGTGTTGTTATTACCAGCATCAAACCTTGCATAGAAGGTATTGAGGTAATTTGCTAAGGAGATGTCACTGTTCAGTTTGAGGGAGGCGCCTTTGTAGTCTGTCATCGTTTTGAGCCCCTGCCACATAGCTCTAGAGTCAGCCTGTTCAAACTGGAGTTCAATTTGATCCCTGTAGCGCCGTTTGGCCTCTGTCACTGTCCTCCTTACGTTGTATCGCGCCACCTTGTGGTCATTCATGTTGCCTGCCACTAGGCCGCCGTTGTATGCTTTGGTGCGCGCTCTCAGAGCTTCACGGACGGATTTGTCTACCCAGGGTTTTTGATTTGGGTAAACTCTAATTGTGGTAGTGGGGATTGTTTCTTCCACCAAAGTACAAACATAGTCCAGCACTGTCTCCGTGTAGACATTAATGTTATCTGTGTCGCGGAACACGCTCCAGTCTGTGCAGTCAAACGCAGCCTGGAGCGTCTCCTCTGACGTCAAATCCCATTTCTGCACCTCTCGCGAGACTACAGGAGTGCTCTTGATTCTCTGCTTGTACTTTGGTGAAAGGAAAATGGCCGCGTGATCCGACTTACCAAAGCCACTAGCAGAATGAGCCTTGTAGCCACCCTTGAATTGCGTGTAACAGTGGTCTAGGATGTTACCGCCTCTGGTGTTACAAGTCACATGCTGATAGAAGTCAGGCAAGACCTTTCTCAGATTGGCGCTATTGAAATCACCCACTACTACAATGGCGGCGTTAACGTTCGCGGCTTGGATTCTATTTACCTCATCGTGGAGTCTGGAGAGCGCGACACTATTGCTGGCTTGCGGTGGAATATACACTCCGACCAGGACGATCGCCGTTAACTCCCTCGGGAGGAAGAAAGGACGACACTTGATGGTTATATATTCCAGGTCTGGGCAGCAGTGGTTCGATCATTCCTTCACGTTAGCTGGATCGCTCCAATTGTTGTTAAACATGAAGGCGATACCTCCTCCACGCTGTTTGCCGGACTCTGCTGTTCTGTCCTTGCGGTGGATGAAGAAGTGATCGGCCGGTTGTATGGCGTGATCTGGGGTTTCTGGCGACAGCCACGTTTCAATGAAGCAGAGAACATTGCAGTCTCTAACGTCTCTCTGAAATTGAATCCTTGCTCGGATGTCGTCCAGTTTATTGTCAATTGATTGTACATTGGCTAGCAATATACTGGGTAGTGGCGTTCGGTGTCGTCTGGTTCTCAGTCTGTTACGGATCCCAGCTCTCTTCCCACGCCGTCTGGTGGTTCCTTTGTTCCTGGGGTCAAGACCTTGGTCCTGGTGTTCTCAGGATCTCAACAGGCCATTGCTGCGGTTCAGAAAGCTGATCCAGGGAGTAATCCAATCGGTAAGTTTCCCGTAATCCGATGTCTATAAGTGACTGACGGTCATACACATTAAATGCACCTACTGTTGGTACAGACAAAACTCTTAAAACTATAAATATTAACAAAAGTAAGCACAATCTCGACGGAGCGCACAGACAGGCGGCCGGGCATAGCGGCGCCATCTTGACATGCTCAGAAGATGTTGGTTCTCTTTGGATCCACCTACATATGTGAACAGACATTCTCAGTCATGACGTTTACCAAGTCCAGGTACAGATCCTCTGTCACTGATGAACATCTGGCAGCTGTGCTTCGCATCTCCACCTCAGACATGCAACCTGACTTTGATGGACTTGTTAAAGCTCAACAGAGACTGGATTTCTCACACTGAATGAAAAAAAAAGAACTGAAGAACACTAAAATGTGGAAATATAACAAGTGAAATGGGACACTTGATCTTTTTTTTTCAAAGTTCTGAAAACATTAAATGTTTAATATGGGCATGTAAAGTAAAAAAGGCTACAAAACTGGGACACTTTTCTTTACACAGTTCAGTGACATGTCTTGTTTATTTTTGCTATAAGATGATGTGATGTCTTTAGAAAGCTAA
Organism: Notolepis coatsorum; assembly: GCF_963971535.1. NCBI lineage: Eukaryota > Metazoa > Chordata > Actinopteri > Aulopiformes > Paralepididae > Notolepis > Notolepis coatsorum. Next base: position 38,706,790 of record NC_140177.1, read on the forward strand.
GAAAATCCTTGTTTCAATAGTATATGAAACTCAAAATGCCCTTTGTTATTAATGTTTCACATTTTGTTTATCATTTTGGAAATAAATTCTATTTGAATAAATGATATTTTTGAAAACTAACCTCACCTTTTAATGACCAAATAATAACATTTCAGCTGCTCATTCGGCCCCCTGGGAAAAATAATTGCCCACTCCTGCTCTAACCCCTGTCCCAACCCCCCCCCCCCCCCCCCCCCCCCTCAGCTTGTCTCGTAGTGCTGACCAAGGTGGTGTATGTCTCTGGGTCTTGGCCAAGATTGCAGTGACTGCTCTACGTGCACCACGAGGCCATAGATCAGCTTCTTACCGTCTTCTGTCCGTGGTCTGTCAATGTGGTTTCATTGCTGGGTTAAGTACTTCTATTCTATTCACATAATATGCTTACTTCATATATCTATTCTATTCACATATATGCTTACCACTTGTATCTATTGCTATGTCCACCCATTACAATCACGCAAGCTGTCTAACGCCTGTCCCGTCTCCCTGTCTCCCTGTGAGTTGTTGTCCCGGAGTGATGACCGGAGTGTCGGACATCCCGTGATGAAGACCGGGAGGATGCGACCCTCTCTGCGTGCCCTCCTGTCTCCCTGTCTCCGGCTGTCTCGTAGTGATGACCTGAGTGCTGGACGTCCCGCGATGATGACGGGGAGGTTGCGACCCTCTCTCCGCCGCCCCCTGTCTCCCTGTCTCCGGCTGTCTCGGAGTGATGACCGGAGTGTTGAACATCCCGTGATTAAGACAGGGAGGACGCTACCCTCTTTGCGCCGCCCCTGTGCCTCAAATAGATCCGCTATCAGCTCTATCTTTAATCTTTCAAAATGTTCAGTTGCTATCGCTATCAGCTGTATCTTAAAATTTTCTAAATGTTCAGTTGCTATTGCATGCACTCATCTGTGTTTCACTACACACATGAGTGCATGCTTACCAACTGTCCGTCTGCAACACTACTATCACCGACATCTAAGAAGGGAGATCCCCCCCTTGAATGGCCCTTCTAAGGTTTCTCTCCTCCACACTGCCTGTGGTGCATTTTTTCCTATTGCTAGGTTTTAGTGAGTTTTTCCTTAACTTCGCGTGGGGTATGTCTGGGAGTGTTTGCATTGCATTCATTTATTTTGCATTTATTTTAAATTTGTTGGACCTTATGGTGTTCTTGTTTTGTTCTTGACTTATTGTGATGTTTCTTCTTGACTTGTTTAAAGAAGTCGTGTCCGGCCCATGGGGACATTAACGTGTGTTGTCGGGCCTTACAAATAAATGATTTGATTTGATTTGATATTCACAGCATCTATATATATATATATATATCTGTCTGTAAATAACTGCATTTAATCCTTTTTACATATCTGTAGACACTATCTCCTCCCTCCTCTCTGCCGAGACAACTCACATCTCCACTCCCCAGACTGTCGAGGTCGTCCTATCACCAGCCCTCACTGCCTCCCTACAACCGGTTTAGACGTGTCGATTCTACCTTCTTCAACGGACTTGACTCCCTACTCAAACTACAATATGGACCAACTAGTAAGCTGCTCATTTGCAGCGATTGATCGTATTTTTTCTTCAAGGAAGCAGAGCGCAGCTGATCCGCTGGGTCCAGTTAGGACATTTCAAGCGGGCTTTGCGATTGACAGCTGGAATAAATGGGGATCAATCTGCCTTTACTCTCTTGAGATTGAAGATATAGAGGACTTGTACATCTTCACATTCATGTTGATCGGCATGGTAGCAATCGCTATCAGGATCTGGATCTGTACAAGATTCATTCAGAAACACGATAACGTATGGAGATAGCTATGGACAGACTGGAAGCTCTCCACATGGAACTTGTAAAGAGACTTGCGACGCTGCCCACTGCCCGATGCACCATCAATCCGACGCTGCCCGATGCACCCCCCCCCCCCCACTCTCAAGTGTGCTGGAGCCTTTAGAACTCACAAGGTCACGCCTGGGAGTCGAGAGATAAGAACAGAACATAGCGTTCCTCCTACGCACGTTGCACTCGCCCCCACCCCCCTCACCCCCGGCCCTGCTGATAACAAATGCGCATGTTGATGAATTTAAGACTGTATGCCATTATTACTACCAAATGTAATAATTATGAAAGCCCCTTGAATATTGAATATTACTATAATGAAGAGCACTGCTCTGTTGTAATCCAAAATTGAACTATTTTATCACTGTTCTATGTTAAATACCCTGTTGTATGTCTGTTCCATTTTATAATTCTTAGTCTATTTCTAAACCGAATCATTTTAAACTATTTTGTACTGAATTAAACTGTAAACAGAGAACCTATTGGGATACTAGGTCCTAATGTGAAACACTGTGATTTACCTTACCTTGCTCATGCTCGCTTATGCCTATATATTTTACTGTTGTGAAGCACTTTGAACGATTTTATATAGTTATATGTGTACTGGCTGAGCATCCTGCTCTTCGCCATCGAGATATACCTCATCTCCATTACCTACTGTACTTCATCAACGAATAAAACAAATGCACCCAGCACCTGCCAGGACCCCGCCCTGTTACGTTCTGGACACCGACCTCGGTCGGTGACCACCCACATTCCTGGCATATGTCACTGGGCTTGTCACCTGTCATTTACCTGTCAATTAGTGCTGTCACTTAGGGGTGGTTCCTGATTGGCTGTCACAGGGGTGTGTGTGGAATGTTGGTATTTGGTCTCTATTTAACATACCTCTCTTCTGCTTGTCCATTGTCAGGTCTTCACTAATTGCGTTCGGGGATAACGCGGATGGTTCTACTGTGGACCTCCAATAAGCTCCCATTTACCTTATCTTACACTTGTGCTTTTAGCACTTGTTCTCTCTTAGAATGAACTCTGTGTTCTTACTATTAAAGTCGAACCTGTTCAAGAGTAAACACTCTCTGTCTCTGTGATTGCCTTCAACCATTGGAATTCACCTACCTGCATTCTGACAGAAGACCTGACCATCAGAATTCCATGGAGGCCATCATGGAGATGCTCCGGACGCAGGGAGCAGCCCAGACACGGATGGAGGAACATCAGCAGCTGGTCAGCGGCGAGTTAATCCGACTCAATGGGGTCGTCGGATCATCCCAAGCGGTGGCGCAGTCGGCGTTGGCCACAGCTCGACAAGCCCAAGAAGGAGTGGCTGGTGTGCAGTCGGCGGCGGGGGAAGCAGCGCTCCACGCAGAGGAAAGTCGGGGGGGGTTCGGGGTCCAGGAGCGGTCCCGCGAAGCACATCTGCAGGCACCCGCTCGCTATGACGGATCACCGGATGGTTGTCGGGAATTCATCACCCAGTGTCTACTCGTTTTCCGGCTGCAACCACGATCATTTCCATCGGAGACAGCGCAGGTAGCGTATATTATCACACTGCTCACCGGCGAAGCTCTCTCCTGGGCTACGGCGGAATTAGAGGCAGGGGCGATAATCTGCGACAGTCTGGACGCCTTTACCTGGGAATTGAGAAGAGTATTCGATACTTCCCGGGTACTCTCGATCTTCGAGGCTGGTGGTCGTCTTCTCGACTGCCGGCAGGGCCTCCGCACAGTCGCAGCTTATGCTATCAAGTTTCGGATCTTGGCTCGGGAGACAGCTTGGGCGGAGAACGTCTGCGTGGTTCTGTTCGTCAGGGGACTCTCAGCGCGGATGCGAGATGCTCTCTCCGCGCGTGAGATCCCCGAGCAGCTGGAAGTGCTGATCAACACCACCATCAAGATGGATAATCGGCACCGGGAGAGGGAGAAGGAGCATGTCAACAACACCCAGCCCCAGGTATGTTTTCCTTCTTCTCCTGGTGTTGATAATTCCATGCATTACACGAGTGGGCCACTGGGTGATGAATCCATGCAGCTTGGAGCGCTGTCATCAAAGAGCGACGCTGCTTCCGGTGCGGCCGCACCGGTCACCGCTTCGGCAGCTGTCGGGTCCAGGCTGTATCGGCTCGGCGCCAATCGGGGATGGAAGGTGCGCCGTCGGGCCTCGAGAGGGCGCCAGCAGGTGGGCTCATTCCTGCCAAAACCACGGATTCTCGCAAATTTTTTGAGGTGGCGATCAACTGTGGGGGTGACATTAGGGGAACTAAGGCTCTCATTGACTCAGGGGCGGCGGGCAATTTTATTCACGTGGGACTGGTGAAGGAGTGGGGAACCCCGGTGGAGGACTTAGGGGTTCCCTTACCAGTCTATGCCCTGGACGGTCAGCCCCTGGGCAGTGGGAGCGTCACCCAGCGCACAGTTCCCTTACACATCCGGGTGGAGGGTGGGGAGTGGGAATGGGTTACTTTTTTTGTCATCTTTTCCCCCTATTCTGTCATGGTGTTGGGTCATCCCTGGTTGTCGTCATGTGTTCGTGTCATTAATTGGAGCACGGGCGAACTCTCAACGGCGGCCGACGTCAAGTCGATCGTCAGCGGGAGTTTGCCCAAACCCTTGTCTCCCCCCCCCTCTTCTCTTTTGTCTCCTCCCTCTTTCTCCAGGATGGCGGGGAGCGTGGCAGATTCTGATCTACCCTCTAATCCCGATTTAATAGGGGTGCCTGAGATCTATTGGGACCTGGCGGACGTTTTTAGCAAGACGCGTGCTAAAGCACTTCCGCCTCATAGATCATACGACTGTCCCATTAATCTTCTACCCGGTACCTCCCCGCCTCGCGGGCGAATGTTCTCTCTCTCACGCCCCGAAACCTTGGCCATGAACACCTACATAGAGGAGGCATTGCTTGCGGGGCACATACGCCCTTCCACTTCCCCTGCCGGCGCTGGCTTCTTTTTTGTTGATAAAAAGGATGGGGATCAGCGCCCATGCATTGATTATAGGGGATTGAATGACGTTTCCATCAAGAACCGATATGGTTGCCCCTGGGTGGCTGGTGAGGGATGACGCATGTTCCCAAGGTGGCGCGCTCACGCTTGCTACAGTGGGCACATGCGTCATCCCTCACCAGCCACCCAGGGGCAACCAGGACCCTGGAATTTATCCGTAGGAGGTTCTGGTGGCCGACAGTGGAGGGGGATACGTGTTCCTTTGTGGCGGCCTGTCCGGTGTGCGCACGTAGTAAGACCTCTCGACGGGCACCGGCGGGTCTCCTCCGACCACTTCCTATTCCTAAACGACCCTGGTCACACATATCTCTGGACTTTATTTCTGGTCTTCCCCTTTCGGACGGATTCACCACCATTTTGGTGGTGGTGGATCGGTTCTCTAAGGCGGCTCACTTTGTCCCTCTCCCCAAGCTTCCTTCGGCCCGGGAGACTGCTGATTTAATTATACAGCATGTCTTTCGGGTCCATGGGCTGCCAGTAGATATCGTGTCGGACCGGGGTCCTCAGTTCGCCTCCAGGTTCTGGAAGGCGTTTGCCGCCGGCCTCGGCGCCTCTGTCAGTCTGTCGTCTGGGTTCCATCCACAGTCGAACGGGCAGACGGAGAGGGTCAACCAGGATTTGGAGGGGGTCTTGAGGTGTTACGTTGCCGGTAGTCCGGCAACGTGGAGTAGGAGGTTGGCTTGGGCTGAGTACGCGCATAATACCCTTCTCTCCTCTTCTACCGGTATGTCTCCCTTTCAGTGCCAGTATGGTTTTCAACCTCCTCTGTTTCCCGAGCAGGAGCAGGAGGCGGAGGTGCCCTCGGCCCAGGCACATGTGGCTTGCTGTCGCAGGACGTGGAAACAGGTTCGGAAGGCGCTACAGAAGGTTTCGGTTAGTACCCAACGGCAGGCTAACCGTAAGCGTCGTCCGGCTCCAGTTTACCGTCCAGGGCAGCGGGTTTGGCTTTCCACCCGGGATCTCCCTCTCCGGGTGGAATCCAAGAAGCTGGCTCCTCGCTTTATAGGACCATTTAAAGTGATTCATCGGGTTAATCCAGTGGCTTACAAGCTACGACTTCCGAGCTCTATGAGGGTTCATCCGACGTTTCATGTGTCCCTGTTGAAGCCATTCCTCTCATCGCCCTTGGCCCCGCCACTGCCTGTGGTTCCTCCGCCCCGGTTTATTGGCGGTCAACCCATTTACACGGTGCAGAGGATACTGGGTTGTAGGCGGAGGGGTAGGGGGTTTCAGTTCTTGGTGGATTGGGAGGGGTACGGGATAGAAGAGCGTTCTTGGGTGCCTCAAAGGGATATTTTAGATCCCAGCCTGATCGTTGATTTCCGGCGGCTGAATCCCGAGGCGCCTAGGTGAACGTCTGGTGCCGTTCGTCGGGGGAGGGTACTGTTACGTTCTGGACACCGACCTCGGTCGGTGACCACCCACATTCCTGGCATATGTCACTGGGCTTGTCACCTGTCATTTACCTGTCAATTAGTGCTGTCACTTAGGGGTGGTTCCTGATTGGCTGTCACGGGGGTGTGTGTGGAATGTTGGTATTTGGTCTCTATTTAACATACCTCTCTTCTGCTTGTCCATTGTCAGGTCTTCACTAATTGCGTTCGGGGATAACGCGGATGGTTCTACTGTGGACCTCCAATAAGCTCCCATTTACCTTATCTTACACTTGTGCTTTTAGCACTTGTTCTCTCTTAGAATTTACTCTGTGTTCTTACTATTAAAGTCGAACCTGTTCAAGAGTAAACACTCTCTGTCTCTGTGATTGCCTTCAACCATTGGAATTCACCTACCTGCATTCTGACACCGCCCTAGTGACGTACTATAAAGCACTAGGCATGGTCACCACTCGCCCTTCCTCGGAAAACAGTTTCCAATAGAAAAGTTTCCCAAGGGACCTCAGGGCACGCTAAGAGCAGGACGCTCAGCCAGTACTCATATAACTATTATATAGTCGTACTGGCGAATCGCGTCCTGCTCTTCGCCATCGAGATATGGGGACAGAGCAGACAAGAGGACCGACAAATGCACCCCCTGAGGACCCGAAAGCCCACATCAGGGGGGGGAGGGGAGTCCCGTCACCCCTCCTTCCTAGTGAAGAGGGGGCGGCAGTCAACTCCACCCAAGTGCGAAAAAGTGGGAACCAGAACCTCCTAAACGCACAGCACAGGCGGGACCACGTGTGACACAACACATTGTGGTCCACACCCACACACCCGTGCTACCCCACCGAAGGACGGGAAGCAGGAGAGGTTCCAGACCTCAGAATCGCCTGGGAGACAGAACCCCCGGTCATGACCATGAGGTAAAACCTTACGAAGGGACCCGGTGAGGACCATGAAGCCGCAGCACAGATGTCCTCCACCGAGGCCCCACCTAACAGGGCGGCAGAGGCCGCCACCCCACGAGTGGAGTGCGCCCTGATGCCTTGGAACTTCCTTAGGCGCCTGAGGAAGTAGAGGCGTTGTCGTGCCTTCTTCACAACACTGTCAATGTGTGTGGTCCATGTCAAGTCCTCGGATATGTGGGCTCTGAGGTACTTAAAGCTGTTCACTCTCTCAACCGGTGCCCCGTCGATGCTGAGGGGGCTGTAGTCCTTGACCCCGACCTCCTGAAGTCCACAATCATCTCCTTTGTTTTGCTGACGTTCAGGGAGAGGCTGTTTTCCTGGCACCATCCCGCCAGGACCTTTGGCGAGTGAGACTGAGAGGTCTGTCCGCCATGTGGCGGGCAACCAAATAGTCATGTGAAAACCGATCGAAAAACATGATCCAATTCTTAGCGGAGTTCTCACTTGCTGACTTCTGAGCACACAGACCTGCAGCGCACTGCTCCTCCTCCTCCTCCGGCCCCTCCCAAACCCGTGTAAACACTAGGGATGGGTACCGAATTCGGTACTTTTAAGGGTACGGACCGAAACACGTCGGTACTACCGTGTATCGATTCACGTGAGATCCAACGGTGCCAATTTTCGGTACAATGCGCAAAAAAAATCAAATGACGTCACGTTTTGTTGACCGCAAAAACGAAACCGCACGTTAAGGCACAATACATGTTTTCAAACTCTCTTTGGGTGTTTGCAATTCATGGGGACTGGGGAGTATATGTCTCTGATATCTATCTTGGTAGTGGGCAGGTTGTTAGAAAGTGTAGCTCAGTTTCCACATCTGCTCTGTCTGACATGGCTGTTAGCCTAGCCACGGAGCATCTTTAGAGGAGAGGAGATTGAATCCGGGACACAATGGGACACTGGCTCTGTCCCATTGAGCAAAAATAACTGCTAGAATACTCAATCAGCAGCAGAGTAGTTCATTGCTGCTAGATTGTTTGTTTGTTTAATCAGTTGTAAAATACTTTACATCAGTAAGATGTAAATAATAATTGTAACTGAGGGGTACAATTCCCTGACTGTATTACTAGATATGATACTTACTACCACTACCTTTGTACTTAATATTCGGCCACCCAGTACACGGCATAAATATATTATCATAAACACTCTCACGTAGATGAAACGGATCCAACACAAATGTACGAAGTCGAAACAGGTCTTTATTTCTACACAGCGATGGTGTGTAGAACAAGCACTTAATCACTTAATTACATTTATGAATTGAAATAGTATGCACTTTTATGGCAAAGAGTATTCGTCGATATATCAATAGAGAATGTCCAATCTCTGAAGGCGCAGGTGGTAAATATACAACCTGGAATAGTTAAGGAATAACAGCAATGATACTTTAATGATTATATACTAGATACACTAGAGGGGGTTAATCCGGTCGCTTGTAAGCCGACAGGAGTAGGAGGGGGGGGGGGGTAGAATCCGGCTGCCTCGTCCGGCCAAGGGTATCCCAGGTGAACCCACTGTAGTGCCGTTCAATGCGCCGGCGATCCTTGGACCACAGATGAAAGCAGGTGGACTCTTTGTGGGCCGGCTCTCTCCGGTCCACGGAGGAGAGACGTGAAGCGACCTCGTCTTGCAGAGCGTCTCCTCACCTTGCGTCCTCTCCAGGGGGGGGGGTTCCAACACACGGCAGTGTCGGGGGTCTTTATCCATGGAATAATCAAAGTATACAAAGCATAATCCGTGCCTGGGAAGGCGGGCTGTCGTCGGTAGAATAATCCGGTATACAGGTCCACTCGCTCGTCGGCTCTGGGGCTCCTCGGGTGCAGCTTCACATGGGGTCAACCACCCTGGGTAAGCAGCCAGTTCTCTGCCCGAAACGATGGGGTGCTGGCTACGGTAGTATTCTCACCGCACGAAGCACTATATATTAACAGACTATTATTAGCTTAATAGACTACGTCCAACTCGACGATATAGTGCCAAATATGACTATTCAAATATTAATATACACAATGTCTCAATACCGATGGTAGGCGAACTTGGCCTTACTCCCACACGTGGCGTCGCGGGGAGGCTTTACGTCTGTGACTCTATTGGAGGGTAAGAAACTGGACTGAAAAGAAAGTCCTACTTTAGTAGCGCAGTATATATACGCACTATGAACAAATAGTCCCATTAGTGGTGCGGTAGCCAGATTCCTACGCGGAACTAGGACTTGTTCGTACATGTGGAGCGGTACGTTTGAACTGGGTCTGAGGGGTATGGCAGCCTGGCACCAAGGTCTCGACCAATAGTAGAATGGAGACTATTATGGGATGTTCAGTAGGCTAGAATAGATATTCAATGCATATTGTACAAGGAATATACAAGGGATATCAGGGAATATTAGAGAATATACAAATACAATTAAATATATATATATAAATAAATATATATATTCGGTTTAATCTGGCCCTTCACAACAGCCACCCCCTGAATAGGTCCCAGACCTAATCAGTTAAACAGAGACAGATTAATCGCGTTGTCTATTTACACATAAGGGTTTGCTGTAGGGGTCAGTCAACTTCACAAAGTCATAGGGTTGTAGGGTCATGGTCATCATCGATTGTGTCTGGGAGTCGAGGCAGTTCTATGAGCCTTGCCACGGGACGGGTGTAAGTGCGACCCTGGACGAGCACTTCAGCTGCTCGGACCTTGCCGTCGGCACCGGTGATCACTTTGCTTACGCGGCCGGCCGGCCACATAGCTCTGGGCAGTGATTGATCAATAATCATGACGACTGTTCCTTCTGTCAAATTGTCTCTCTCCTTTACCCACTTCTGGCGGGTCTGTAGAGACGGTAGGTAGTGCAGTAGGAAACTGTTCCAAAACTTGTCGGCTAATACTTGGCTGTACCTCCACATTCGTCGGCCGTTCGCTTCTTCAGGCCGGTACATTGTCTGGGTTAATGCAGGATCTAGCCGCCCCATCAGGAGTGTGTTGGGGGTAACTGGGTCGATATCCGCCACATCACTGGAGACATATCCGAGGGGCTTCGAGTTAAGTACTCCCTCAATCTCCGTGAGGACTGTCATTAGGACTTCTTCCGCCACAGTCTGGGCCCCAAGGACTGCGTACAGGGCTGTCTTTATGGAGCGCACTTCTCGTTCCCAAGTGCCACCGAAGTGGGGTGCGTTTGGGGGGTTGAATTGGAAATCAACCTGTGCTGGAGCGAGGTGGGTCTTAAGTTCTGGGCCCATAGCTTGGAAGCTCTCTCTCAGCTCTCTTTCGCCGCCTTTGAAGTTTGTCCCATGATCGGACAATAGGGTAGACGGTCTTCCTTTCCGTGATGTGAATCTTCGGAAGGCCATAAGGAATGAGTCTGTGCTCATGGTCGGGAGAAGCTCGATGTGTATCGCTCTGGTGGTCATGCATTTGAATACAATACCCCACCGCTTCTCGGTTCCTCTTCCTTTCTTTATGTGCAGCGGGCCAAAGCAGTCCATACCCGTTGAGTGGAATGGCTTGTCACCGATTCGGAGGCGACATGGAGGAAGGTCAGCCATCCTTGGTATGCTGGGCTGCGCGCGCCACTTGCGGCAGTCTAGACATGTTCGCTGGAAGCGTCGTACCGCCTCTCTTCCTTGTAGGATCCAGTAACGACGTCTGATCTCCGCGAAGACTCTTTCTGCTCCTGCGTGATGTACATCCTCATCGTATTTCTTTATAATCAGCTCTGTGACCTTGTGTCGGCTGTTCAATACGATCGGGTATTTAATGTCATCCGGTAGATTGGGGGCTCTGCGTAGGCGACCACCCACTCTGATGAGGGTATGAGCGTCGCTCTCGGGGGCCAGGTGAATTAATCTGCTGTCGGATGGGACGGGCTTTCCTCCCTGTAGACAGGCCAATTCATCGGGGAACGAGTCTCTCTGGGCTCGCTGCAGTAGAAGCAATTCTGCTTCCTCGTAGTTAGCTGCTGACATATCAGCGGGGGACTTGCACTCCGGGTGGTACCGCAGGAATGTTCTTTGTTGTGCACTCTCTATGGACGTGCAATCGTCTATGTTAGGGTCGGTGGAGGCTACGGTGCTCAATCCACAGAACACAGACTTCTTATTTTCCACCTCCTCTGGACTTGCTTCCCTCGGGATAGGCATGGGCCACTGTCCTTCCGGGAGTCTTAGGAATGCGGGGCCGTCACTGTAGACATTGCGACGGGTGAGGTCATCCAGGGGCATCCCCCGGGTGATGACGTCAGCTGGGTTCTGTTTTGTATCAACGTAGCGCCACTCTGTTTCTCCGGTTAACTCTTCGGTTAAGTCTTGAATCTCGGTGACTCTGACTCCCACGAAGACTTTGTACTTGCATGAGTCCGATTTGATCCAGGCGAGTACCGTCGTGGAATCTGACCACAGGATTGTTCTAGACACCGGTATGGTGAGCTCACGTTGGATGAGCGTGGCTAGGTGCGCTCCGGCTAGGGCTGCGCAGAGCTCTAGACGTGGGATAGATTGTTGCTTGCGTGGGGCTATTCTCGAGCGGGCGAGGACAAATGCTGTGTAGATCTCTCCCCCCTGGTCTTGGGCCCGCAAGTAGGCTACTGATCCGTATGCGACCTCTGAGGCGTCACTGAAGACGTGTAAGTCCATTTTACATGTCTCTGGCCTCACCGTGGGTGGGAAGTAGCTTCGGCGCATATTAACGCCTGGGAGTGAGTGGAGCTCCATCTCCCACTCTCTCCAGGTGGATGCAAGGTGTGCGGGAATGGGGTCGTCCCAGCCCTGGTCCTTGTCCCACAATGCTCGTACAATCATTTTTGCCCTGGTGGTGTACGGTAGAATACATCCTAGCGGGTCATATTGTCGGGCGAGTGTTGTGTACACACTCCGTCTGGTGGTCGGCGCCGCCGCCGGCCTTCCCTGCTCCGTAGTCAGGGGCTTGTGTCTGTAGTGAAGCGAATCTGTTTTGAATCGCCACACCAATCCCAGGGTCATCTCCTGGGCTTCTCCCGGGATTGTAGCCATCCAGGTCTCGCTGCTGGCTGCCTTGTCCTCGGAGGAGAGGCTGCGCAGTACTTGCGGATCGCTGCTGGCCCACTGCCTGAGATCAAAGCCGCCTTTGATCAATGAGGCGCGGAGTTTAATCAGGAGAGCCTCGGCTTCTTCCTGGGTTGAAAGGCTTTGTAGACAGTTGTCTACGTAGAAGCTGTTCTTTACGCTGTGTCGGACCTCTTCGTCCGCTGCTGGGTCCTCTGCTACATGTTTCTGTAGTGCAAATGTCGCACAGCAGGGGCTGCACGTCGTTCCGAAGGGGAGGACTTCCCATTGGTAGATGGCTGGGTGCTCATCTCCTGGCTTCTCTCTCCATAGGAACCGTAACAGGGGCTTGTCCGCCTCTACTAATCTCACCTGCAGGAACATTCCTTTAATGTCCCCGCTGATGGCCACCTTTTCCTGGCGGAAGCGGAGTAGAACGCCGAGTAGGGAGGGGCCGAGTGTGGGACCGGGCAGTAACTCTTTATTTAGATTTTGGGATCCGATCTGGTAGCTGCAGTTAAATACTATGCGGTCTTTACCGTTGTGATGGACCTTGTGGTGGGGCACGTACCACGATTCAGTGGTCTGGTCAGCCTCTTTAATGTCCATCTTTGTGACGTGTCCCGCTGTGATGAGCTTCTCAATCTCAGCGCGGTATACACTCTCTTGGGCGGGGTTCTTGGCTAAGCGCCGCTCCGTGTTCAGCAGGTACCGTTCTGTGGCGTCTGTCTTGGCGTGGAAAGTAGGCATTCCTTCTCGCCGCAGGAGTGGCGTGGCGTATCTCAACACGCCGTTGACCGGGACTCTCTTGGTCCCTGTCTCGAGGAGGTGAATGGCGTAAATGTCATCTTTAGAGCGAATGTCTTTCTTTCCGTTCTTAAAGGGCATTTGTTCCAAGGTCCATAGCCGCTCTACGTGTTGCAGGAGTGCGGTTTCTCCCTCTGTGACTCGGGAGTGGAGACATCTAGTGGCTGTACTTCGGTTGAGAGATTTGGCGAGCGGGCCTTGGAGAGTCCATCCCAAACGGGTCTCGACTGCTGCAGGACAGCCTCGGGGTCCGGTATGAACCCGGTCTATCGGGACAATGAGGTCTGCATGGTCGGAGCCTATCAACAGGGTCGGCATAGCATTGTCTATGAGCGGGATCGGTAACTTGCGCAGATGTGCATATTTCTCCATCAGCTTGGCGACGGGGTATGTGTACCGCGACAGTCCTATTTCTTGGCTGGTGAAAGCGTCTGCAATCTGGTACCGTCGCTCAGGCTGGCCGCTTGCTGCGATAGAGAATGAGACATTCTCGCCCTTTATCTTCTTCAAATCTCGTCTTATTGTCCGAATTGTCATTTGGGTTTCGCTTCCCCGCAGCCCTAGCTGGGCCGCAGCGGAGGCGAGCAGCAGGGTCTTCTCTGACCCGTCATCGAGGACGGCGTAAGTGTCCAGGACTTTATTCTGGTAGCTTAGTGTCACACGCACTACTTTTAGGAGTACTCGGGCTCCACTGCTGCTGGCGGGATCGATGTACATGACGCTCGCTTTGCGGCTGGATGGTGCAGGTGAAGGGCGCCGTCTGTTACTGTCGTGAAGTATGTCCAGATGGGCTCCATCGCACTTGGTGCACCTTTTCTTTAAGCGGCATTCGGCTGCCATGTGTGAGCGCGCACAGCGAAAACAGCGCTTGTTGGACTTTATCCATTGACCTGCTTCCTCCGCGTTCAGCTTGGGGAAGGAGTCACATTGCGCTAGCCAGTGTTCTTTCTCACAGTAGGGGCACACTATCTTCCACTTCTCCATTCTGGAGGGGGTACTGTGGCTCCTGCTGCTCGGTATGGAGTCCGATTGGTGCATCACAGTCACCGATCTTCTTCCATCATTTAGTCGTCTGGTTCCTTCTCTGGAGCCAGGGGTGCTCCGTCCGAATGTATCTAGCCGTAGGCTGCTGACTTCACTCGCCAGGAAGTCTGCTAGATCGAGCAGGTTCGGTTCGGGGCCATTCGGGTCTCTGTGGTCCCTCTGCCGCCTAAAGCGCTCCTGACGAGCGGGCGGCAGCTTCTCCAGAATCCTTTCCACATTTGAGTTGGCGTAAAGTTCATGCCTCCCCTTCTCTCTTTGCGCTCCCAACATCCCTACCAGGGACTGCACTCTGATGGACAGGTCGTCCAGTGCTCGATTGTCTAATGCTGGGGGTAAGCGGTCGATGTGTCGGATCTCCTGGATCACGTAATCCCATATGCGCCCATACCTCTGGTCCAATGCTACCAGCGCTGCTGTGTATGGGGTGGTGGAAGTCGCGTAGGCGAGCGCTATATTATGTGCGCGGGGTACCTTTAAGTGCTTCAGTAGGATGGCGTATTTGTGGCGTTCATCCAATACATCCACCAACATGGTCTCCAGACACATGCAGGGTTCTGTATACTGGGCCCGGTTCTCTTGGGTGAAGTCGGGTACCATAGGCGTGCCAATGTATGACGCTGACTGTGGATACATCGGCGAGCGTTGGGGGAGAGGCCTCCTAGGCGAGTCTCCTCCCGCTCCTTGGTATGGGCTGGTACCGGCAGTGTACCATGGCCCGCTTGTCCAGGTGCTGTTCCTCGGTGCGGGTCGTGCGTCGTGCTCACCCGGGTATAGAGTCGGGGGTCTGTAGCGCAGCTCCGCGGGAGTATAGCCTGGGCTGTACCGGGCCTCCTGGTCTGGTAGAGTACTGTGCTGTCTTCGGGCGTGGTTCTCCTCCTCTTCCTCTTCGTCTTCAGTTAGGTCATCCAGTGCTTGTAGTCTCTGGTTTAGCCTCTCCACAGGATATGCTGCTCCTTCCCGGTTGCTAGGTCTCGCTTGGACCGGTGGGGGGAGGTGGTCTGTGGGGGGTATAGACCTCGTCTGTTGGTCAAGTTCAGGGTTGTTTACTCGGCTAGGGGATGCCGCCCTGGAGGTGTGTCTAGACGAGTTCCTGGAGCCTCTGGCGGAGGGAGAGGGTGTTGTCCGTCTGATCAGCTGTTCTATTAGTTGCGACTGCTGTCTGTCTGCTCTCCCCGTCTTCTTCCGTGCCGAGTTCTCTCTCGGTAGCGTTGTATTCCTCCCGGGACTCATCGGGGACTACTTCTTCAGTACTGGCGGGGTGTGAAGTCATGTCTGGTTCCCACTGGTCCCCACCGTGAACTTGGTCAGTTACATTAGAGCCCGTAGGGGCCTCTATGGTCGGGGTAGTCTGGGCGTTGGGGTTAGACATACTTTTACTTTCTAGTTTTACCGCGTTTACTGTTAGTAGAAGACTAGGTTGTTGACTGACAGCGTAAGCCTCTAAGTACTGAGGGAGCCGTCGTTCGCGCTGCGGGCGTTGGTTAGGAGGATCGTTTCGTGGAGTGTTCATCATAGGCCATTTCAATATTAATAACACTATATTAATATTACACTAATTACCCTCCGGCTCGAAGGACCAATTGTAACTGAGGGGTACAATTCCCTGACTGTATTACTAGATATGATACTTACTACCACTACCTTTGTACTTAATATTCGGCCACCCAGTACACGGCATAAATATATTATCATAAACACTCTCACGTAGATGAAACGGATCCAACACAAATGTACGAAGTCGAAACAGGTCTTTATTTCTACACAGCGATGGTGTGTAGAACAAGCACTTAATCACTTAATTACATTTATGAATTGAAATAGTATGCACTTTTATGGCAAAGAGTATTCGTCGATATATCAATAGAGAATGTCCAATCTCTGAAGGCGCAGGTGGTAAATATACGACCTGGAATAGTTAAGGAATAACAGCAATGATACTTTAATGATTATATACTAGATACACTAGAGGGGGTTAATCCGGTCGCTTGTAAGCCGACAGGAGTAGGAGGGGGGGGGGGGTAGAATCCGGCTGCCTCGTCCGGCCAAGGGTATCCCAGGTGAACCCACTGTAGTGCCGTTCAATGCGCCGGCGATCCTTGGACCACAGATGAAAGCAGGTGGACTCTTTGTGGGCCGGCTCTCTCCGGTCCACGGGGGAGAGACGTGAAGCGACCTCGTCTTGCAGAGCGTCACCTCACCTTGCGTCCTCTCCAGGGGGGGGGGTTCCAACACACGGCAGTGTCGGGGGTCTTTATCCATGGAATAATCAAAGTATACAAAGCATAATCCGTGCCTGGGAAGGCGGGCTGTCGTCGGTAGAATAATCCGGTATACAGGTCCACTCGCTCGTTGGCTCTGGGGCTCCTCGGGTGCAGCTTCACATGGGGTCAACCACCCTGGGTAAGCAGCCAGTTCTCTGCCCGAAACGATGGGGTGCTGGCTACGGTAGTATTCTCACCGCACGAAGCACTATATATTAACAGACTATTATTAGCTTAATAGACTACGTCCAACTCGACGATATAGTGCCAAATATGACTATTCAAATATTAATATACGCGATGTCTCAATACCGATGGTAGGCGAACTTGGCCTTACTCCCACACGTGGCGTCGCGGGGAGGCTTTACGTCTGTGACTCTATTGGAGGGTAAGAAACTGGACTGAAAAGAAAGTCCTACTTTAGTAGCGCAGTATATATACGCACTATGAACAAATAGTCCCATTAGTGGTGCGGTAGCCAGATTCCTACGCGGAACTAGGACTTGTTCGTACATGTGGAGCGGTACGTTTGAACTGGGTCTGAGGGGTATGGCAGCCTGGCACCAAGGTCTCGACCAATAGTAGAATGGAGACTATTATGGGATGTTCAGTAGGCTAGAATAGATATTCAATGCATATTGTACAAGGAATATACAAGGGATATCAGGGAATATTAGAGAATATACAAATACAATTAAATATATATATATAAATAAATATATATATTCGGTTTAATCTGGCCCTTCACAACAATAATAATGTAATAATAATACATAATTTATTTATTAAATATTAAGTTTGGATTTTTTTTTTACAACTGAGGTAGGTAGATAACATTTTTAGAGACTAAAGTACCGAAAAAAGGTACCGTTGGGTACCGGTATCGATTCACAGGTACCGGTACCGGTATCGGTTCAAATGTGAAAGGTACCCATCCCTAGTGCTGGGTGCATTTGTTTTATTCGTTGATCAAGTACAGTAGGTACTGGAGATGAGGTATATCTCAATGGCGAAGAGCAGGACGCGATTCGCCAGTACGACTATATAACTGCAACTTCTGTATGAAAAGTGCTATACAAATAAAGTATTATTTTTATTATTATTATATCTGTATATCCCTCACCTACTCTTACTACAGATAAAGCCGGGAAAAGTACTGGAACCACTGTTTGGGGACCGTTTGGGCACCGTATTAACGGTAACAATGACCAGCGGGGGCGCTCTCATACAGCTGGTGACAACGTGCCGAGGTGCCTGCTTTCTGTTCATTCAGGAAGAGCTCCGCCCTGGACAAAGTGAGAGAGAGGCAGAGAGAGAATGAGAGCGAATGGACTAAATCCACTGTTTTCTGACCACATGTTTTGGTTAAAATACATAGTATTGTATTGTATGTATAGTATTGTATCATGCCTCGTTTTATAAAATGTCCTTTGGGCGCAAGCGTGTTTTTTATTATTTTTTTAAGTCGCCGCTTTTATTATGAAATTCGTGGCTCTCTACCTCACTTGTGTTCAACTTGACCGACCACTGCCCGTGTCTTGAGACCATACCATTTGCATCGATTCCCTGGCCGTGCAGACGACCAAGATATTCGCCAGAAGTGGATTAAGAATACCAACAGAAAGGACTTTGTTCCCACTAAAAACAGCACGGTAGGTTTCAAAACGCGTTACAACGTCAAGTAACTTGATTTCTCCCAATGACATTCCTCCAACTCAGGAACTAGGAAGTAAATATCGCGTCTCGTCTGTTGACAACAGTGGATTTAGCTCTCAATCGGTAAGCTCTTAATTCATATACATTACTATTGAAATGCATTTTTACTTAACTTTACAGCATTATTCAAACGTGATAGGAAGTTATGAGTCATCAGCCGTTTATATGCAGTCCGTGTTGCCTACAGATTACACATGGCAAATGGTGTAGCCAGCTCACATAGACTAACGTTACGTTAGCATTGTAACTTTCTCAGATAGCAATCTAACATTACGTTAGTGGAAATCAAACAACTCTAACCCAATACTAATAAGTTGTTTCACATTCTTGTTGGGTGTTACACTATGAATGACGGTATAGCGGTCTGTGTTGTTGCCCGTGACGTTAGAAGTTTGAGGTGACGTTGTCACAACCGTTACATAATGTACAAAATATACTGTCTTATAAATATACTCTTCCAATATATAAATATACATATAAATATATTGTTTTAGATGCTGTTTTCACTATGAATTAAAAGTGGGGGGCCCTGATGTAAACAAGACAAACGTCTTTCTCTGGTCTGCATCCCCTTAACAATTGTTTGATATTGGATGGTCCCTGTGCTGTTGTTTTTCTTATTGTTTACTGTCTATCTGTATGTCATGTATGTCATATATGTTATGATGAATTGAAAATGGGGGACCCTGATGTAAACAAGATGAAAGTCTTTCTCTGGTCTGCATCCCCTTAACAATTGTGTGTATTGAGCTGTACTGTACTGTACCCATTCTGCAATCTGTTAATAACGTTTTCAATCAATCAATCAACATTTATAACACAATAACAAGTGTGAAAATAACATGTTATTTATTTGAACAGTCAGAAAAAATAAATAACGCACATCCTCCGTTTGTTGGTGCTGAGCCAAACTGTAAAAACAGTAATACATAAGAACAAAGCGGGGCTCGCAACTCACTTGTAGTTCCAAGGTGATTTTAATAAACAAAAAAGGCAGTAGATGCAACGTTTCGACCTTACCGGTCTTCCTCAAGCATGCCATTGACTGTCCCTTTGAACCTAAACATCTTCTCTTCTGCACTTCTCCACTCAGCTCCAGTGGGCAGGATTGGAAGGCAGAGGAAGAGGGTAGTGACCGGTGAAGCTGCTCCCCTCCAGAGGAAAGAGGAGCTGTAGCTACTGTGGTTAACATTATTACCTGGACTGGCATGATGGTACCTACTGTAGCTACTGTGGTTAACATTATTACCTGGACTGGCATGATGGTACCTACTGTAGCTACTGTGGTTAACATTATTACTGGACTGGCATGATGGTACCTACCTGTAGCTACTGTGGTTAACATTATTACCTGGACTGGCATGATGGTACCTACTGTAGCTACTGTGGTTAACATTATTACTGGACTGGCATGGTGGTACATACCTGTAGCTACTGTGGTTAACATTATTAACTGGACTGGCATGATGGTACCTACTGTAGCTACTGTGGTTAACATTATTACCTGGACTGGCATGATGGTACCTACATGTAGCTACTGTGGTTAACATTATTACCTGGACTGGCATGATGGTACCTACATGTAGCTACTGTGGTTAACATTATTACCTAGACTGGCATGATGGTACCTACTGTAGCTACTGTGGTTAACATTATTACCTGGACTGGCATGATGGTACCTACATGTAGCTACTGTGGTTAACATTATTACCTGGACATCAAAACCACAGGCCAGAGAGAGACAATCACCGGCCAGAAAGTGGTACTGTTGGCCAGACAAGGTTAAAATCTTTCTCCGTTTAAACAAACAGGACTCACAACAGAGCAGAAAACTGTCTTGAGCCTGTAAACATCTATATTGTTAAACCTACATGTATGGGAT
The DNA here is from genome assembly GCF_963971535.1 of Notolepis coatsorum. Taxonomy (NCBI): domain Eukaryota; kingdom Metazoa; phylum Chordata; class Actinopteri; order Aulopiformes; family Paralepididae; genus Notolepis; species Notolepis coatsorum. Next base: position 38,726,724 of record NC_140177.1, read on the forward strand.
CCAAGCCTGCTTGATTAATAACAAACACATCTTTCTATAATGTTGTGATAGAGCCTGCACAAGTATTATCTGTTCCAAGGTGATGGAGCCTACGGTAGTAAAGATGTAAAGAGTCTGGTTTTAATGTACTAATGGACTGATGGTCTGATGGTCAGGGGATGTGTGTGTGTGTGTGCACGTGTGTGCATGCATCTGTATCAATGTCTTTCCCATTTATTGTGTTTATGTTTGTGTACTTGTGCATGTGTGATTGTGTGTGTGTGTGTGTACTTATGTGCTCCAGCTCCTATCATATGTATTGTACTAATAATAGTGATTACGTTCCATGTGTCCATATCTGGCTTTATCATAATACATGGTACTAACAGTGTGATACTGTGTGTGTGCAGACAGAAGCCAAGAGGTGCGAGGAGCTGGAGGCTCAGCTGAAGGAGAAGGAGGAGGATAACATGGAGCTGCTGCGGGACCTGGAGCAGAAGAACGCCATGATCTCGGTCCTGGAGAGCAGCATCAAGTGGACCATACCAGTCATCAAAAAGGATCATGGATCATCTTTAGACAAATAAATTGATACTAATAATTGATTACTTTGAACCTTGCACATTATTAAACCTTGTCTAAAGATTAGATTAGATTAGATTAAAATGTATTGTCATTATACAGCACAAGTACAGTACAATGAAAAGAGGTTTGGCATCCAACCAGAGTGCAAATGTAGCAGTAAAGTGCAACAGTAATATACAATGTACAGGTGATTCAACTGTAAATATACAAATTCTGAGTCTGTGTTCTAATCATGTTGAGCTCAGTTGTAATCCAATCTTACCTAGCTGACACACCTTCTTCAGAATGGCTTGCATCAAAGCAAGCCATTCTGAAGAAGGTGTGTTCACACCGAAACATCATGATTGCAGGCTGCCAATAAATTTGGAAAAACCTGGAGTGCGTGCCTGGACATTGTTTCCCTATTTTTATTGTATACTTGTATGCCGTGACAAATAAAACTCTTGACTTGACTGTCTGTAAAAAAAAATGTATAGGCAATGAATAAAGATAATTTGATTGATTGAAAACTTTATTAACAGATTGTAGAATGGGTACAGTACAGTACAGCTCAATACACACAATTGTTAAGGGGATGCAGACCAGAGAAATACTTTTGTCTTGTTTACATCAGGGTCCCCCATTTTCAATTCATAATAGTTGCTATATGAAAAATGATATATGACAAATATATCAACAAAATAATAATAATTTTGTGTCTTATTACTGGATCTTGTAAACAAGTCACAGTATAATTGTAATGTCATGCTTTTCTAGTGTTTTACCTAGGCTACTCTATCACTGCACAGAAATTAGTCATTTTCTTTTGAAAGTGGTCATCAATGGTAGTTATTTCATTCATTCATATTTCCATCGTTGTCCCTGGAGTAAACGTTACGTTACCTCGTTCGTCGTCTGTGTAATAACAAAGCCATCGTAGTTTCAATGCATAATCCAGTTGCATTCCAGATCCACCCTGTTGTTGACATGTCCTTAATTCTTTGAAAACGTTACTGAAATGAATAAGGAATGCAATGTTCGCTAGCTTACCAACATACAGTATTTTCAATCAACTGTACTGTAGCTCAATACTAAGGCGGAAGTGACAATTTTTCAAAGTAAAAGAAAACAGCTTTTTGCGCAACGGATAAATGCAATTTCACGGAGAGAATATGTCTGGTGGCCATATAATACTGTATTATAGTTTACTTGAATGAACAATCTCCCTCCCCACTTTACCAGCGTATTTTAAATTCACAATAAAGTCTCTCTCAGTCTCGCGCCGTCCCAACGTTGACAGTGGCTCGTCTGTTATCGACACAAAGGCACAGTGATGAATGAGGAAGTCAATAGACCGCCGCCGGTCAACTTTGCGCCTCCTGGCGGCATAAAACAGAACAGCAGCCTGGGTTCCTAATTAATTCCAACGACGTGATATCACCGTGCGCGCGTCGCGGCAAAGCGTCCATGAAAACTAAAGGCTTCATCTGT
>NC_140177.1:38733757-38803757 GCF_963971535.1 Notolepis coatsorum
GAAAGTATCTAGTCTCCTCTATGTAAAGAAGAAAGTCTCTAAAGCAGTGGTTCTCAAACTTTTTACACCAAGTACCACCTGAGAACGTAGCTGGCTCTCCAAGTACCACCATATGACCGGCGTCAAAATACAGTCTATTCAGCTATGCACAGTTCACGCAGGAGGCAAATGTATTCCTAATACCATTATTTATTGTTAACTTTTGTCAGACACAGCCACAATGTACAAAGGGATAGCACTAGAACTAGCAAACGCTTCCACACAACTCATACAATGCAAGGGGCATTGAGAACATAATAACTAACATTCTCACATAGCAAGTGAGAAAATTAAGAACAACTGTATTTCAGCAAATGTACTTAATTCTCTCTCTCTCTCTCTCTCTCTCTCTCTCTCTCTCTCTCTCTCTCTCTCCCTCTCTCACACAGCAAGCAATTGTCCGTCATTCTCTCTCACACTCACTCACACACACACACACACACACACACACACACACACACACACACACACACACACACACACACACACACACACACACACACACACACACACACACACACACACACACACATACACACACACACACAATTATTTTGTTACAAAAACTTAATTTCCTGCATTCTGGTGCAGGAATTTTTGAATTTTTACCCTTTAAATGCCAGTGTTTGTGATGGGCATCACAAATTATTGTAAAAAAGAAAAGAAAACACATATTCAATACATTTTTGAATGTTTACCCTTTAAATGCCAGTTTGTGTGATGGCATCACAAATTATTGTTAAAAAAAACACAAAAAGTTAAATATTTACAATATATCAAATGCAAAGTAAATTTTTCTGGGGGGGATTATTACAGGCTAGGCATGTGTCAATGATTAGCAGCAACACATATTTTGATGGATTTTTTGTAATGTCAGATTTAACACCAACTCTTTTCAGAAAAGTGGGAGTATTTAAAAATAAATGGTTATGATCAGGGCTGAAGTTGAATTAAAGATTTATGACTGTTTAGACTGCATTACTCTCTGTCACAGTGATCTCCTGGTTGTTCCCCACTTAGATTATCTAACTATCGCGCTGCCGCAACCAGAAACACTGGCCTGGCCTGCTTCTAAGTTCAGTGGCCTGACTGCAAACATTTTTTTTATTTTTTATTTTTTAAGCTTTTTTGGAAATGTTCAAGGACCACCAGCAGTACCACCAAGTACCACTAGTGGTACGCGCATAGGCGCCTACGTAATTGAGCAGCCGAAGCGGGTGCTCTACCAGTATTGAACTTGGGGGAGCAAACTCGTCTCTTTGCTCCCTCACTTTTTGATCATATGATATATCCCCCCCCCCCCCCCCCCCCATATATAAATATTATCTAACCATAACTATGTAATTTCAATCAAATTAATAATACGCAATGACACTTAATAGCAAGTTTTTAAGTTTCCAAAGACTGCGACACCCCCCTGTCCGATATGGTTTGATCCAGCCCCCAGCAGACAGAGCGGACGCGCACTCCAGTCTCACAGCGCTGCAGGCAGCCTCCAGGTGTAAACTGATACGCAGGCAGCGTGAACACTTTGTCACAACAGCAGGATCTTCCACTAAGTAAGTTCAGTTGTTCGAACAAACTATTATGTTAGACATCATCTTTACTATTGAGTGGTATAACTTCTACCACGCAATACAATAAAATAGTTTCCTGGTCCGAAATGCCATCTGGTCAATAATAATAATAACAAAGTTTCCCTCTGGTTGGCGTTAGCTTTAGTGCTAGCCGCTAGCTAACGTTGTCATATATCTAGATATGTGGTGTCGTCAGCTGGATAACGTTGACTTCGTTTGCAAATTTTAACGTTCGCTATGGCAGACGAGCAGGGCCGGATTAACGACGGCCGCGGCCCGTGGGCCTTTAGTGACGAGGGCCCCCCCAATTTTTATTTTATTTTTTTTTAATTTTTTTATTATTATATTAATAATGCAATAAAAGTCTGAAAATGAAGGGATTATGTCCATGAGTGTCATTTTTTGAAATTAAGGCCTGCCTCTTATATAAGCCTCTCTAATAAAGGCCTGGTGCTCTTTGCAGCTGAGGTAAATAGAAGACCCGTCCTATATTTGAGGATTTACGGTAAATCAAGATGTTCAATTATCTTAAGGTACAATACCTGAAATGAAAATGTGTGTGTGTGTGTGTGTGTCCAGCCAACCAGGTAACATGGCAGAAAAAAGAAAAAATACAGACATCGGAGCATTTTTCAGTACACCAAAACGCAAAGTAAGAACCCTAGTAGCCTAATAGCTCAAAGACTTAAAGGGCGGGCTCCACAAATAATGGATTGCACGGTGTTAATTGCACCCTTACTTACAATTCATTATGAATTGTAAATGGGGGACCCTGATGTAAACAAAACAAAAGTATTTTTCTGGTCTGCATCCCCTTAACAATTGTGTGTATTGAGCCGTACTATATTGTACCCATTCTGCAATATGTTAATTCCATTTTTTAATATTATTATTATTATAGTAATTGGCTATCATACTGCAATATAAACTGAGTTTTATAGTGAAAAGAGCAGCTTTATTAGTCAAGATTGAAGGCTCTATATTGCAGGAAATTGCACGTACAGGTTCATTAAATGAAAAAAATATCTGCCGTGGAGGGGGTCGTGCCGGACCTCCTCCAAACCACCCCTTGCCTGTCAAAAAATAAAAAAATAAAAAAAAAAAAAAAAAAAAATGCACCCCCACTTTCAACTATAACTAGGCGGCCATGGGTACGCGTACCACAGTTTGAGAACCACTGCTCTAGAGACTACTGTAGAAGATGACTGGAAGGCAGCCTTTGGTAACTTGTACAAGATGACAGGAAGGCAGCCTTTGGTCGAGAAGAAAAGGTAAAACAAACCATCTAAAATGGGATGCCCATAATAAACCCAGATCCTTCACTATCATGGCACTGAAATACAGACACACACACACAGACACACACACACACAGACACACACACACACATGGATATGAGGGGAAAGAGGAGAGACAGAAAGAGGGATGATAGAACAAGGAGAGATAGGTCTGGTCTCCTATAGTGACCAAGAAGACAGATAAATGACCTCCTGTCACCATGACAATTCTCGCTCCCTTTCTCCCTCCCTCCCTGCCTACATCCACCCCTCACTCCCTCCTCTCCTCCCATCCTCCGACAGGACATCCATCACCCACCCACCTACACACACACACACACTCACACACACACACACACACACACACACACACACACACACACACACACACACACACACACACACACACACACACACGCACACACACACACACACACAAACACACACACACAAACACACACACACACACACACACACACACACACACACACACACACACACACCAAATGGGGAGTGTGTGTGTGTGTGTGTGTGTGTGTGTGTGTGTGTGTGTGTGTGTGTGTGTGTGTGTGTGTGTGTGTGCGTGCGTGCGTGCGTGCGTGCGTGCGTGCGTGCGTGCGTGCGTGCGTGCGTGCGTGTGTGTGTGCGTGTGCATGTGTGTGCACCTGGCCCCTCCCTTAGGACCCACTTGTCTTGCCCCCCCGCCCTAGATACACACAGTCAAACACAAAGGTGCACAACGTCAGCCACAGACAGACACACACACAGTCAGACACAAAGATGCGCTGTGTCAAGCAGATAGAAACACACACATCCCTAAGGATTCCTACCCCCCCCCCCCCCCCCACAAACAAACACACACACACATCACCCCTGAACTACAAACACAGACAGACATGTGCCTACCCAGAGTCAGACAAGTCAAACACACACAGATACAAACGCATCAAATCAGGTACAGAAAGTCAGACACACTTTCTCTCTCTACCCCCTCTCTCTTTCTCTCTACCTCCTCTTTCTCTCTCTACCCCCCTCTCTCTCTACCTCCACTTTCTCTCTCTCCACCCCCCCCTCTCTCTACATCCACTTTCTCTCTCTCTCCACCCCACCTATCACTACCTCCACCCCCTCTTTCTACCCCCACTGCCTCTCTATCTACCCCATCTCTCTCTCTCTACCTCCACTTTGTCTCTCCACCCCTTTCTCTCTACCTCCACTGCCTTTCTATCTACCCACTCTCTACCACCTTTCTCTCAACCTCCCGTCTCTCTCTCTACCTACCTCTCTCCCCAATCCCCATGTTGTCCTCCCCTCTCTCTGTGGCCCCTCCTTCTCTCTCCCTCCCCCCTCTCTCTGTGCCCCTCCTTCTCTCCCACTCACCCCTCTCTGTGCCCCCTCCTTCTCTCCCCCTCACCCCTCTCTCTGTGCCCCCCTCCTTCTCTCTCCCCCACCCCTCTCTCTGTGGCCCCTCCTTCTGTCTCCCTCACCCCTCTCTCTGTGCCCCCTCCTTCTGTCTCCCTCACCCCTCTCTCTGTGCCCCCTCCTTCTCTCTCCCTCACCCCTCTCTCTGTGCCCCCCTCCTTCTCTCTCCCTCACCCCTCTCTCTGTGCCCCACTCCTTCTGTCTCCCTCACCCCTCTCTCTCTCTCTTTCTTTTTCTACCCCCTCTCTCTCAGCCCCTGTCTCTCTCTCTCCCCCTCTCTCTCTAACTCCCCCTCTCTCTCTAACTCCCCTGTCTCCCTCCCTCACCCCTCTCTCTCTTTTTCTACCCCCTCTCTCTCAGCCCCTGTCTCTCTCTCTCCCCCTCTCTCTAACTCCCCCTCTCCCCTCCTCTCTCTCCCCCCTCTCTCTAACTCCCCCCTCTCTCTCCCTCACCCCTCTCTATCTCTCTTTATTTCTCCCCCCTCTCTCCCCCCTCTCCCTCCCTCACCCCTCTCCCTCCCTCTCAGCCCCTGTCTCCCCCCCTCTTTCTCTCTCAATCTTTCTCAACCCCTCTCTCTCCCTCTCTCAGCCCCCCCCCCCTATCTAACTACACACTTCTTTACACACACACAAGGGTCCAGCTGCATGCTGGCTGCCACTATATGCTGCACCCTGTAGGATGACAGTGAGAGACGGGCTGCCAGCGGCTGGCATGACGCTGACGTGAGGAAGTTATTACACACACACACACACACACACACACACACACACACACACACACACACACACACACACACACACACACACACACACACACACACACACACACACACACACACACACACACACACACACACACACACACACACACACACACACACACACACACACACACACATTTATATATTACTCTTCTCTCCTTCTTTTCTTTTCTTCTCTCCTCCCTTCCTCTTCTCTCCTTGACTCACCTCTTCTCCTTTTCTCATCTTCTCCCCTCCCTTCTCTCCTCTTCTCTCCTCTCATAACTGTAGTATTGTGGGGAACACTAATGGACAATAGAATTCACATTCACATTCTGTCACATCCACATTCAATGTTATGCACAGGGTGTGTTTAAGAGGGCACACATGTTGTGTAGTTACACGGGTTGATGTCACGTGATGACGTATCACATTGTGTATAGGATGTGGAAGTAAACATTGCAATTCAAGTGTATTGCATCTAACAACCGTGAGGTACTGGAGGTGGCATCCACAAAAATAGAATTGATCAACTCAATATTCTATTTCCATGGTGATTTCAGAATTATGGCTGCTCTGATACTCTACTACTGACAGCGATACCAGCAGGTTATACATCAGCATCATTACATGGTATAGGTTCATCCAGCAGGTTATACATCAGCATAATTACAGAGTATAAATACAACCATTTATAAATAAAAAAAAGGACACTGAAAAACTGATCCATGCCTTGATCTCAAGTTGCCTTGACTACTGTAAGACACAGAAAGACTATAGGCTATAAACTAAAACCAAGAGGAGAGACCACATCAGTCCAGTGTTAGCTACTCTGCAGCTAGGCTATTAACTAAAACCAAGAGGAGAGACCACATCAGTCCAGTGTTAGCTACTTTGCAGCTAGGCTATTAACTAAAACCAAGAGGAGAGACCACATCAGTCCAGTGTTAGCTACTGTGCAGCTAGGCTATTAACTAGAACCAAGAGGAGAGACCACATCAGTCCAGTGTTAGCTATCTGCTATTAACTAAAACCAAGAGGAGAGACCACATCAGTCCAGTGTTAGCTACTCTGCAGCTAGGCTATTAACTAGAACCAAGAGGAGAGACCACATCAGTCCAGTGTTAGCTACTGTGCAGCTAGGCTATTAACTAGAACCAAGAGGAGAGACCACAGCAGTCCAGTGTTAGCTACTCTGCAGCTAGGCTATTATCTAGAACCAAGAGGAGATACCACATCAGTCCAGTGTTGGCTACTCTGCAGCTAGGCTATTAACTAAAACCAAGAGGAGAGACCACATCAGTCCAGTGTTAGCTACTCTGCAGCTAGGCTATTAACGGTAGGTTATGTAGATAACCTAGTTATATTAGTATTGGCTGAGCGTTCCGCTCTGAGCCTTATGAGATATTCTATATTCTATGATACCTATTGTATCCCCTTACGAACAAAAAATACATGCACCACACCTGTATGGGGCTCCGCCCCCATGGCGGCACCGCCCATATAGCAGTGACGATAGTCACCACACACCCTTCCTCGCCAATAACCCGTCCCAGGAAAAAGATTCCTCAAGAGGGAACTCAGGGCCGCGCAGAGCGGAACGCTCAGCCAATACTAATATAACTAGGTTATCTACATAACCTACCGTTAGATGCCGTATTTGCTATCGCGTTCCGCTCTGAGCCTTATGAGATATGGGGAAGAGCGGACGCGAAGCCCGACAAATGTACCCCCTGAGGACCCGTAAGCCCACATCAAGGGGTGCGGAGAGCCCTGTCACCCCATCCTCCCTAATGAAGGGGGGGCGCAGTCAACTCCACCTGAATGTGAACAAGAGGGAAACTAGAACCCCTTGAACACACCGTACAGGCGGAACCACGTGTGACTCAACACACTGTGGCCCATACCCATACACTCCTGCTACCCGACCAAAGGACGGGAAGCAGGAAAGGCCACAGACCCCAGAACCGCCTGGGAGACAGAACCCCCGGTCATGTCCATGAGGAAAAACCTTACAAAGGAGCCCGGGGAGGACCATGAAGCTGCAGCACAGATGGCCTCCACCGAGGCCCCACCCAGGAGAGCGGCAGAGGCAGCCACCCCACGAGTGGAGTGCGCCCTGACGCCCCCAGGGGGATCATGCCCAGCCAACGTGTAGCAGAGGGTAACACCCTCGCACAACCAATGGGACAGGCGCTGCTCCGACAGTGCCTTACCAGCACGAGCCCCACCGTAACAGACAAAAAGCTGGTTGGTAACCCTGAAATCCTGAGTACGGCTGAGGTAAATCCCCAAGCACGGACTGGACATGACAGGTGAAGGCCCGCAACTAACTCACTAGTGTGAGGAGGAGGACGAAACGCCCGAACCACAATATCCCGGGAGCGGAAGGAACTCCGGATATTCTTAGGCACGAAAGCAGGATTAGGTCGCAGAGTGACACCGCAATCGGTCCGAAAAGACAGGCACTCTGGACGTACCGAGAGAGCACAGAGCTCACCTACGCGTTTAGCGGAAGTGACAGCCAGAAGGAACGCGGTCTTGAAGGACAGCTGTCCCAACGGCGCCTGCTCGAGCGGCTCAAACGGGACCAAGGACAACCGACCGAAGACCAATTGAAGATCCCAAGTCGGAGCCAAGGAGCGTTGCACCGGCTTAACGCGTCGAGAGCCAAGCAGGAAACGCTTCACAAGAGGGTGGCTGAACAAGACATCCCCTCAAACCCCTCATGATAGGAGGATATAGCTGCTGCATATACCCTCACCGTCGAAGCCGACAGTCTATCAAGGAGAGACTGGAGGTAACTAAGGACAGCATCCAGGGGGCAGGAGACTGAGTCCCGGCCCCCCGCCTTACACCACACTTGGAACACACGTCATCTGCCCGCGCAAGTGGAGCGCCAAGCAGGAACGCTTCACAAGAGGGTGGCTGAACAAGACAACCCCTCAAACCCCTCATGATAGGAGGATATAGCTGCTGCATATACCCTCACCGTCGAAGCCGACAGTCTATCAAGGAGAGACTGGAGGTAACCAAGGACAGCATCCAGGGGGCAGGAGACTGAGTCCCGGCCCCCCGCCTTACACCACACTTGGAACATACGTCATCTGCCCGCGTAAGCGCGACAGTGGAGGGAGCATGCGCATTCCAGATGGTAACACCATCAGGATCAAGAACCTGCGCCCCTCAACGTACCTGTCCCAACAACTGACCTAACAGATGTATGGGGAAGAATCCCTGGCGGCACGGCATCGGTCCCAGACCTGCCTGGCCATGTCCAGACGCAATCCTCACCCGTCAGGATGAGGGCCGCCCCGCGACAGTACACCTGCACCCACATTCTCCCTGCCGGGCATGTGGGGAGCCCTCAGGCCGCGCAGATGGAGGACGCCCATAGCCAGCCGCCCGCCGCCTGGTGCAGACAGGGGGAGCGTACTCCTCCCTGTCTGTCGATACACGACACTGACGTCGTATCGTCCGTCCTGATCAACACCATTTGTGGACCAGAAGGACCGCTTTCAACACCAACACACTGAACGTAGCGCAGACCGGGCAGCATGGTTTGCCAGCTGCCCCCTACCGCGTTGGCCCGACGCATCACCAGCGAGGGAGGCGTCGGTGAAAACGCGACGTGAGACAGCGCCGTAACCGTCCTAGGACGGAACCTCCCGAGCGTGTTGACAACACGCTCTGAGATGGATGCCCATAGCCCTCCAACCGTTGACTGGGAAGAGGAATACTCTACATCCAGTCTACAGCAACCCCAGGCTGGTAGAGACCTGCCTGGTACGAGACCTGACGATCCACCTTGACCGCGAAGGACCAGAACGTCATCAGGGCAGAACACTCCGTAACCCCGGACGACGCAGAGGCCCCAGTGTGGCCTCCACGCACTTGGTGAAGATGCGGGGAGCCAGAGAAAACCGAACGGCAGCCTCTGGTACTCATACGCTAACCCTGCAAAGGAAGCGTAGGTAAGCCCTAGGATGGAAGATTGGGGATGCGCATACGCATCCTACAGGTCTATGGAGGAGAACCAGACCCCCACCTGACAGTGTTCAACAGGTAGGAAAAAAATGCTGAACCTTCCCATGGGACAGGTCCAGCCTGGGTCTTACACCCCTCCCTCCCGACTTCTCGGGCTGAGAACACCGGGAGGAGAACGCCACGACGATGGCTTGCTTCGTCCACAGAGATTGGATCTCGTTGACCAGAGCTGTCCCTGCTGGAGACCCCGACAACAGGGTCTGTACCAAACCTGAAAACGGGTGGGGTTGTGTAAACACAAGTCCCCGCCTCACCGTTCTCTCCATCTACCTCGACATATGGTACTGCCGTAGTCATATGTGACGACACTCCCAACGCACCCGCCGTCACGTGGCGCAGGTCCGCCAGGAACTGTAGATAGTTGGCCCGGTCCCCCCGCTGTGCGTAGACAACCCTGGAACCGTGCGAGGAGCGCGTTCCGTGTCGGAACACCTGACCCTGACACCACCCACGAGGCAATCGCACCCAAGGGGGAACCCCGACAGAAAGGGCCGGTCTGATACGGGGGGCTTCCGATGAAAAAAGCCCCCCCACTGAACACCCCTCCAGAACATCCTGAAGGAGTTGTTCTGCAGCCGGACATGCAAGGTGTAAGGCCCCCATGGGTTCCTACACACCGTAGCCCTGCAGTGATATTACTACCACCCCAAACCATGTGAGCTGCGACCACTTGCCAATATTTCAGGAGTGGGAGGCACCAACATGATACCTGGCCTGGCGAAGGCGAGGCCGGGGAAGCCCGCACTGTGTGCCTCAAAAGGTTTCGAGCCCCCCTGCTGACAACACTTAAGTTGACAGACGTAACACCAGGCTCAACCAACACAGTTCAAGGTGTGGGAGCCGCTTGACAGCACAACATTCTCACGGACAGACCCAGGCTCAGCCATCAACTGGGTGTCAGCCCCTGTCCTCATGAGAAGCGAAAAGGGGGGCCGCCCGCGCATCAACGAAGGCACGCGGCCCGCAGCCAAAGGAAACAATCAGAGCCCACTTCTTCCGCTGGTGTTGGGGAAGGGAGTGATCGGAGAGCGGGCTGCTCGCGGCAGGACGGTGACGGCTTGTTTGTTCAAGCCGAACCCAACCTACATGGCCGATCCCTCGGCCGCCAAGGCTGTCGGCCTTGTGGACACCTGTCGAATCAACGCCCAGGATACCTCTGGCGGGGGAAAAACATGGCCGCCTGTCGAGGGCCCCGTCATCGCCGCTGACGAGGCCGTGCTCTCTCTTCTTCTGGCTGCGTGGTGTGAGGCGGTGTAGGGCCTAGGACAATACCGCCCGCGCTCCAGCAGAAGACCAAAATCCCCTGCGGAGAGGGGAACCCTGAGCGGTTATAGCTTGCGGCTGGGTCAAAGCTAATAACGTCAACAACCTTGCGCGATGTGTCGACGTCGGCTGGCCCTCAAGGCCCCTCCACCAGACACCATTTTTTTAATAGAAAAAAACAGCAATTCGAACACAGTTCTAATCGTTGCCAATTCCATACCGTGGCGGTACAAGCCTTAACAGCCCACCAGCCACTCGCCAGGCCGACCCACCCATGGTGTCGACCGGGCAAGGCATTGTTTCAATATATCAAAAACAAAGGACTGATGTTAACATGGAGCACCAGTGGTGATTGCAAACAGCACCCTCCACTGTGGTGTGCACCATGAAAGGGTTAAATGAATAAAAGAGCTAAACCACAAAAAACTGTAGAATGAGCAAACCCATACACACAAAGTTTAAGGGGAGACGGACCAGACCCGTCTTCATTCAAAATATTCACAACAGGACACCAGCCCCAGTTTAGCCCATTTACCAAAAAAGGTAAACAAAGCCCCCCCCCCGCACTACTCCCCCAGTATACCGATTGACCGTCAGTATGAATGGTTTGAGAGGAGAGAAAACTGTAGCAAGACAGACCTTCTCATAGCAGAGTGACAAAACGAAACAATAGCCCCCTACACAGGGCCGCCCCAGGAGGTGGGGGGCCTCGCGTCTAAAAACGCACAGGGCCTCACATTTCTCCCAGGCAGCCCTGCCCTTATACTACTGCAGCCTAACGCCAGGCAATGTGGGACCCAAGACAACAATTGCCTGTGCACAGACACGCAACATGTTTACCATGTCGGCTGGACCCATAGCCCCACTACCCGACGCCAACCCAGATGGGAACACCGTTTAACAAACCCCGCCGGAACACAAGGTAAAATACCTGGCTAGGAACCTAGCCACGACCTACCCCGTTGTCAACCCATTTACCCGAAAAAGGTAAATAGAACTCAAAAAACCCCACAACAGCTACCGACTGACCTTCATTGATGAACCGGGCAAGAGGAGGGAGAGTGACAACATCTCACGGCGGAGACATTAAAACAGCATAGCAATTAGCAGTAGTAATAGCATGCGGCAGTAGCGATAGCATGTAGCATAGCTTTAGATGTTTTAGCAGCACGCCCAAGACAGCTTGGAAACCGTTCCCTGCAGAGAACGTTCACCAAACCATCCTGCCCCCGGCGCCAACACACAACATGGTTGTGTTAACAAAACAAACCAGCATTACTAACACTAATACCCATGCCTGAAGACACAGGGCCTACCTGAGTACAAGCTGGCCCGACAGCCAGCCTTGTACAGCTGAACCTCGATGTGCTGTCATCAAACGAGGAACATCAACACAGGCCTGTCGTGTCGCCGAAAACATGCGTCAAAGATGCCAGGGGCCAGCAACCTCCGGTAAGCTTCCAACATTATGAATCTAATCTTTTCATCCTACTAGTTTATCGTACGGTGCACGCATCCGAGTACGCTGGGACGAAAATAGAGGAAGGGTGTGTGGTGACTATCGTCACTGCTATATGGGCGGTGCCGCCATGGGGGCGGAGCCCCATACAGGTGTGGTGCATGTATTTTTTGTTCGTAAGGGGATACAATAGGTATCATAGAATATAGAATATCTCATAAGGCTCAGAGCGGAACGCGATAGCAAATACGGCATATAACTAGAACCAAGAGGAGAGACCACATCAGTCCAGTGTTAGCTACTGTGCAGCTAGGCTATTAACTAGAACCAAGAGGAGAGACCACATCAGTCCAGTGTTAGCTATCTGCTATTAACTAAAACCAAGAGGAGAGACCACATCAGTCCAGTGTTAGCTACTCTGCAGCTATGCTATTAACTAGAACCAAGAGGGGAGACCACATCAGTCCAGTGTTAGCTACTGTGCAGCTAGGCTATTAACTAGAACCAAGAGGAGAGACCACAGCAGTCCAGTGTTAGCTACTCTGCAGCTAGGCTATTATCTAGAACCAAGAGGAGATACCACATCAGTCCAGTGTTGGCTACTCTGCAGCTAGGCTATTAACTAAAACCAAGAGGAGAGACCACATCAGTCCAGTGTTAGCTACTCTGCAGCTAGGCTATTAACTAGAACCAAGAGGAGAGACCACATCAGTCCAGTGTTAGCTACTCTGCAGCTAGGCTAACGTAAGGTTATGTATATAACCAAGTTCTATGAGTTATGGTGACGCTCAGCACCAGTTGCATAATATTTCAGTGGATATGCACTGAATACATTTCTAAATGTACCTTTACATACCAACATCCGTCTGACCACACCCCCATCTGCTGCCTACATAAGCAGGGGTGGGGCCACACACTCATCTCCTTCCCAACAAATTTCACCACAATGAAAAATCAAGGGCCGCAGCGGCGTCCTGGTGCTGAGCGTCACCATAACTCATAGAACTTGGTTATATACATAACCTTACGTTCTATTTCGTTAGGGCTTACGCTCAGCACCAGTTGCATAACAGGAGCTGAGCGGGAGCCATAGCTCGACAAATGTACCCCGCTGAGGCCCCCCACAACCATCAGACCGGGGAGGACCGAGCCCCCCGACCCTCCCTAATGGAGGATACCCCCCCTATTGGAGGCTTACGGGAGGGAGACGGATCCGAGCGTGCGAAGAGGAACTCAAGCAACCCAACGCACAGGGTGAGCAGACCGTGGCTTGACCCCACTACTACACACACGCACAACCCGCATGCCACCCGGGAACGAACGGAAGGAACAAACCTCGTTACTGCCCCCAAAATCACGGGGTCAAGAGCAACCCAACCCCGTGGCAAGGCTGTAGCAGCGGAGCGCGAAGGAAGACCCAGACCCACTGAAGGGACTGGATCCCCTGGAAAAATGGGGCCCGGAGAGGTCAATGACGCCAGGCATCAAGACCCCACCAGGCGGTCACTTAGTGACACCGCTCCCCACATCGCCAGCGTATTCGGATAAGGCCCCTCCAAGAGCGGGCCCTTTCCCTCCAATAGCACACCGCCTGGCACACTGACTCTGAAACACAGGCAGTCAGCATGGCCGTAAGCACTCAAAAAGGTTAACCAACGGAAGCAGGCAGCGCACCGGGGAAATCAGGCAGCAGGCTGTAACCTGAGCCTGGAGCACTGCGGACGAGACAGGCGCCAAAGGAGTCAGCTGAAAACAGCCCCCCCGGCGGAAGGGGCGTATGCTGGCGTTGTTGATCACCATGACAAAGCCTCCATTAAAAAAAAACCACCCAGAGGGGTCGAGGCAGAGAAGGCTGACATGATTGGCAGACATCATGAACGTGCAGGGGCACACTCAACCGGGTAACCCGGGAGTTGACTCTGCTCCAACATACCAGGGAATCAACTACCCTCTCGGTACAGACGGTGGTTGTTCCTAAAACCCCTCAAGAAAAGACTCCAAAACACACCTGCGGGTATACACCGGCTATACCGCAGTACAAGTGTTTCAGTTTTCAAAAAAGGGTTATCCCAGGCCTACGGTATCAACGAAACTTTACTTCGGACCGGGCCCGGCGGCTCGGGAAGCACACAGGGTTACCAGAGGAGGTCCAGAAGACCACCCCAACAGCCCCCTCTTCGCCATGCGTGAGAGAGGAGCGAAGAAAGGAGAACCAGCCCCTTATGATAGTGCCAGGTACAAAAGAGTACCCAACAAAGGGTCTCCAAAACGCCTAACCCTGTGACACCCGGGCCGACCCGGCATTTTCCCCCCCGAAAAAAGCACAAGTCCCTCAGGGTACCAGAACAGCAGATCTGCATCCCTGGCGGACAACGGGTTTAACTGACCTGGACCAGCGTGACCAGACCAGTCCCGTGTCCTAACCACGCCGACATGCCCACTCCAGAAGAGGGGGTAGGTATGCGTGTCGATCTAAAACATGAAAAGAGGGCGCCACCCAGACGGTCCCATTTGGACCGTGCTCAGTGGCCCACCCCAAGGGCGTGAGACCCCTCTAACTATGTTCTGATCTATTCCGTTAACATCCCCCAGATATGAATGAGAATTCATCGAGACAACCTAGTAAACTGGCGCTCGGAAGAGACAAAACTCCATCCCAGTTGCCCTATAAAAACGCTGTTTTAATAACAAGCAACCAAGGCGCACTTAGCCCCTGCGTGATTCTTAACAGAAACACACCGAGCCAGCACTATGTATGCGTCGAGACCCAAACACATCAATGGATAGTCTAGCAAGACACCAAACATTGTTCCTCCAAGTCGCCTGGGAGAACGACACTGAGCCGTCGTGCTTCATGTTCCTTCCTCTTTTTATTTAAAAAAGAAAGAAACACAGACTGACATGAATCGCACGTGACGCAGCTGACGGTAAAAATTGTTTAAATTTTTACATCCCACCACCCTCGCCATAGGGAGGAGATGGAAATCCCCAGAGAGACTTCCCACGCAAGCTGTATAGATTGAAAAGAATATATTGCAAAATTGAGCTATGTAATACTTGGGTTAGGGCTCTCCGAGGAGGAGGCACTGAACCAATACACACTCAATAATCGAATTGAATCGAATACACACATAATAGAGCAGAACTCCCTTTTGAAGTTCTACTCACCTTGACAATCTGAGGAGGAGGCTCTGAACTCTGAGGAGGCTCCCTCACAGGGAAGGAGAGTCCGAACTCACAGAAGGCCCGACAGGGAGCTTCGTGAGGAGGAGCTCTGACAACTCCCTGAAACAGATCCATAACATGGACCTGAACAACTCACGGAAGTCTTACCAACAGAGACGCGCTCAGTGACGTACTCTATGGCGGGGGAATTTCCGCGGTGCACACGCCCAATCTTCCAGGGCGTGGGACCAGGAAACTCCCCCCCCCTCTTACCCTGTAACGTGCCGAACAGCAACGTAACAGGAACCTTGAAGGACAGGAGGTTTTAACCCCTGACCAATCAGAAAAGGGGAGGAAATGATTACCAGTTCACCCCTTTACGACCCCACACCCATGATACGATGTAATGACAAATAGAGCATGACACAGTCATAGTCTGCTACATGAAGTATCTAATAGCTTCACATAGCTCATGTGCTAACCTGCTATCTGATTTTTACTAAGGAAAAAACACAGAATAGAGAGGGCCCCCTTAAAGAGCCCCGGTACCAGACTTACCCACGCTGTCACATTCCAAGCATTCCAAATGGCCGCGCCAGTGTTTTTGGCTGCTTGTCATCGCTTGCTGTTGCTCCTAATTTTTTCGTTTGTCCTCGCTCTGTTTGTACCGTCGTATGTGTGTGTTGTACACGGCATTATTGTCTATGATCGGCAAACTCTACTGAACATTCGACCCTCTATATGCACCCCGGACGCCAACAGCGGGAATACTCACCGCTGCCTGTTCTCACGTCTTCCTGAGGGAGTATGCGTTCCGCGCTGCCCCTGTTACCGGAGGAAGCGTTTCAGAAGGCGGGGTAAACGTGCAGGTAACTCGGTTAAGCTGAGAAGCCTTGCCGGTTCCCGTTCTCCTTCTCCACCGAGCCATCTCCTCCAGCTCTACGATGATGGACCCGCTCAGCGCTCCTACTACATCCACAGATGTTCCCTGGAGCCGAGATACACCTCACTTCGCGCGATTACACTAAACGTAAACCTGGATGGGCTGCCGACGGCGGGGATTCCCCCTAGGCCGCCCGCGAAACGCGGGGGGGTAGTCTCTGACAACCTCCGCCCGCTGGTGTGGATACCCCCGTCATCGGATCATACTACCACTGCTGCCCCCGACCCAGTTGAAGTGAAAATGGCTCTGATGAACGCGAATCACATCTCCAACAAAACCTTCGTCTTAAATGACTTTGCGACCAAAAACGGACTGCATTTTTTGATGGTGACTGAAACATGGGCTACCCCTGGTGAGTTCACTCATCTCGTGGAAATGTGTCCCAGTGACTGTAGCTTTTTTAGCACACCCAGATCATCAGGAAAAGGAGGTGGTCTAGCTTTGATATATAAAAACTCCTTTAACTGCCGTGTTGTGAACTGTGCGAAATTTTCCAGCTTTGAAGTACAGTTGACCATGGTTGACTTGGACAAACCTCTCCTAATCGCCCTCGTTTATCGGCCCCCTAGCAGCAAGGACTTTATCTCCCAATTTTCCGAATTTCTGTCAAATACCATGTCCATCCATGACAGAATCCTGATTCTTGGTGACTTTAATATTCATGTGTGCTGCCCATCCAAGCCTATGGTGTCTGATTTCATGGAATTGATCGACTCATTCGAACTCACTTTGCTTACCACCACAGCCACCCACAAACTAGGCCATACGCTTGATTTAGTCTTAACCCATGATTTATCAGTGTCAAATATGATTATTGATGAAAATGCATGCTCCTCTGATCACTATGCCGTAATGTTCACCTCCTCTCTCTCTCTCCCCCCAGCCAAATCCCCCTCCCCGGGGCGTCTCTCCCGCAGCATTAACCCCTTAACAACCAGTAAGTTTTCCTCCGCCTTCCTAGCTGCCCCTAACATCTGTACTATTGAAGCCTCTCCCTCCCACCTTAACATAGATGAACTCACATCCCTGTTTAATTCCACCTGCCTCTCCATTCTGGACTCAGTAGCCCCCCTTAGACTAAAAAAACAAACAAAGTCTAAGGGCCAGCCGTGGCTAAATGACACCACCAGAGCCCAGAGGAGAGAGTACAGGAGAGCAGAGCGTAAGTGGAAAAATGATAGACTCCATGTCTTTCTCTCTCTTGCTTAGAGACACTCGTATCAGATATCAGTTAGCAGTTAAAGCAGCGAGAGCCGCATACTTCTCAGACCTCATCCGTAACTCTCAAAACCCCAGGACCCTATTTGCCACCATTAACTCTTTCATTAGCCCCCCCCCTAGAACTAGCCTGGATGTGTCTCCAACCAAATGTGAGGAATTCTTAAAATTCTTCATAAACAAAGTTGAGGTAATCAGAAACAACATCACACCACCTACACGTAGCTTAGATGTCTCGCCGCCCTGTTCATCCACCCTGGCCTGTTTTCAACCCATCACCCTCTCTACTCTCACAGATATAGTCTCAGCCATGAAACCAACCACCTCCCCCCTTGACATAGTTCCCTCTGTTCTTCTCAAAGAAGTATTTCCCACAACTGGCCCCAGCATCCTCTCTATCATTAACACCTCCCTAGTCACTGGTACCGTTCCAACCTGCTTCAAACAAGCAGTGGTCCAGCCCCTTCTGAAAAAACCCAACCTAGACTCCACCCAGCTCAATAATTACAGGCCAATCTCCAAGCTCCCATTCCTATCAAAGGTCCTTGAAAAGGCTATTCTCTCTCAGCTGTCTCCCTACCTGCACTTGAATAACATCCTGGACACATTTCAGTCAGGTTTCAGAGCCAACCACAGCACAGATTCTGCCCTGCTTAAGGTCACCAATGACCTGCTCCTCACTACAGACAACCGGGACTGCGCTGTCCTTATGCTCTTAGACCTCAGTGCAGCTTTCGATACAATAGACCATGCTATCCTCATTGACCGTCTCCACCAAGCAGTTGGTGTCAGTGGCACAGCCCTATCATGGTTCACCTCCTACCTCAGTGACAGAAGCTTCTCCGTTAACATCGGAAACTGCTCCTCCCCCTCTGCCTCTCTCTCTTGCGGGGTTCCACAAGGCTCCATCCTTGGCCCTATCCTATTCTCCCTATACATGCTGCCCCTTGGTCTGATAATTAAAAAACACAACATCTCTTTCCATTTTTATGCTGACGACACTCAGGTCTATCTCCCCATGAAACCCAACAATATAAACAATATTGACAGTCTTCATTCCTGCCTAGACGACATCAAATGCTGGATGGCACACAATTTTCTACAACTCAATCACTCAAAATGTGAAAGCCTCCTTTTCGGCCCTCCAAACCAAACCAATGTCATTGCCAGCAGCCTGGGTAACCTGTCTCCCCTAGTCAAGCCCTTTGTTAAAAACCTGGGCGTGCTCTTTGACCCCGAGTTTTCCTTCAATAGGCAGGTAAACTCGGTGGTGAAGTGATGCTTTTTCCAGCTCCGGTCCATAGCCAAGATCAAGGCCATTCTCTCCCCCTCAGACCTGGAAAGAATAATTCACGCCTTCATATCCTCACGCTTAGACTACTGTAACTCCCTGTACCTGGGGCTAAATAAATCCACCATAGCCCGTCTACAACTCCCCCAAAACGCTGCCGCTAGACTGCTCACAGGTACCCGGAAGAGAGCTCACATCACCCCTGTACTTGCCTCCCTCCACTGGCTCCCGGTGCGCTTTAGAATAGACTTCAAGGTCCTCTTAATGGTGTACAAAGCCCTAAATGGTAAAGCCCCTGCTTACCTAGCAGACCTCCTCACCCCCTATACCAACGCCAGGGCCCTCAGATCGGCTAATAAGGGTCTCCTAACCACTCGTAGGTCCAACTTCAAGTCTAGGGGGGGACGTGCTTTTGCGGTCGCAGCCCCTGACCTCTGGAACAGCATCCCCATGTCCATCAAATCTGCCCCCTCCATCGAGTCTTTTAAATCAAAACTCAAAACCCACCTATATCGCCTGGCCTTCCCTGACTCACTTTGACTCTTGCCGTACTAGTTGACGTGTTGTTCTGTTTTTCCTTTGTCTATCTGTGGATTTTATTTTATTTCTGTTTATTTTATACTTTTCTTTGTACTTAGCTTAGCCATGTGAAGCACTTTGGTTGACAAGCGTCATGTTTAAACGTGCTATACAAATACATTTGATGTGCTTCTGTGGCCAAACCTAACCCAGTTGTAGATCACAAGACACACACAACCCTTCATCACAACAAAAAAATGGCAAAAGTACACTCTTGCTACAGAGGAACGCCGTTTTTCATAACGAGAGAATACAGAATCCTCGATTATGTATTGGCCACAGGCCTTGCTAAGCACACATGATAAGTGACCAAACAATCTTTTCTTTAGGAAAATATAGTTTCTCAAGTGGAAAGCATAAATCAAATCAAATCAAATTTATTTATAAGGCCCGACAACACACGTTAATGTCCCCATGCAATAAGTCAAGAACAGAACAAGAACACCATAAGGTCCAAACATTTTTAGATGAATGCAAATAAATGAAAGAATGCAAGCACTCCCAGACATACCCCACGCGAAGGTAAGGAAAAACTCACTAAAACCTAACAATAGGAAAAAAAGCTCCACAGGCAGTGTGGAGGAGAGAAACCTTAGAAGGGCCATTCAAGGGGGGATCTCCCTTCTTAGATGTTGGTGATAGTAGTGTTGCAGACGGACAGTTGGTAAGCATGCACTCATGTGTGTAGTGAAACACAGATGAGTGCATGCAATAGCAACTGAACATTTTGAAAGATTAAAGATAGAGCTAATAGCGATAGCAACTGAACATTTTGAAAGATTAAAGATAGAGCTGATAGCGGATCTATTTGAGGCACAGGGGCGGCGCAAAGAGGGTCACGTCCTCCCCGTCTTAGTCACGGGACATTCAACACTCCGGTCATTGCTCAGGGACAGCCGGAGACAGGGAGATAGGGGCGGCGCAGAGAGGGTCGCGAACTCCCCGACATCATCGCGGGACGTCCGGCACTCCGGTCACCACTACGAGACCTCCGGAGACAGGGGGGCACGCAGAGGGGGTCGCAACCTCCCGGCCTTCATCACGGGACGTCCGACACTCCGGTCAGCACTCCAGGACAGCAAGTCATAGGGGGACAGGGAGACGGGACAGGCGTAAGACAGCTCATGTGATTGTAGTGGGCGGACATAGCAATAGATACAAGTGGTAAGCATATATGTGAATGGAGTAGATATATGAAGTAAGCATATTATGTGAATAGAATAGAAGTACTTAACCCAGCAATGAAACCGCGTTGACTGTTAATCTGTTAACAGTCTGTTAATACTGTTAATCAGTTGACAGGACCACGGACAGACGACGGTAAATAACTGATCCAAGGCCTCGGAGGTGCATGTAGAGCAGTCACTACAATCTTGGCCAAGACCCGAGGCATCCATCACCTTAGTCAGCGCCTGGAGACGGGCACTCAGAGAGATGGGGGAGGGAA
Source organism: Notolepis coatsorum (assembly GCF_963971535.1). Lineage (NCBI taxonomy): Eukaryota > Metazoa > Chordata > Actinopteri > Aulopiformes > Paralepididae > Notolepis > Notolepis coatsorum. The sequence goes on from NC_140177.1 coordinate 38,754,224, forward strand.
GGGGGGGAGGGAGGGGGAGGAGGGAGGGGGGGGAAGAGTTAGAGAGTTCCCATGTTTGTGGTGCTGCAAAAGAGCAGACATGTAGTACCCTGTAGAGCCATGTAGTACCATGTAGTACCCTGTAGTGCCATGTAGTACCCTGTAGTACCCTGTAGTGCCATGTAGTACCCTGTAATACCCTGTAGTACCCTGTAGTGCCATGTAATACCCTGTAGTGCCCTGTAGTACCATGTAGTACCATGTAGTACCCTGTAGTGCCATGCAGTGCCATGTAGTACCATGTAGAGCCATGTAGTACCCTGTAGTGCCATGTAGTACCATGTAGTACCATGTAGTACCATGTAGTACCCTGTACCCTAACTAAACTAAACAGATTAATCTAAAGGTCAGTCCCCGACCAGGTGAGATCAGGGTAGGTTGAAGGAGAGAGAGAAAAGATGAGTCTTAAGCAGGGATTTAAAAGCTTCGACAGAGCAGGCGCCCCTGATGACGGCAGGTAATTTGTTCCACAGGTAGGGAGCGCGATAGACAAAGGCTCTGTGGCCGGCGGATTTCTTTTTAACCCTAGGGATCGATAGAAGCCCCGCATTTTGAGAGCGCAGAGCACGAGCGGGCGAGTATCGGGAGATGAGATCGGATAGATAGAGCGGTGCAAGCCCATTTAAAATTTTGTAGGTGAGGAGTAGCACTTTAAAGTCGGATCGGGCTTGGATAGGAAGCCAGTGTAGGGTGGACAAAACTGGTGTGATGTGATAACATTTTCTAGTTCTAGTTAGTATCCGTGCAGCCGCATTTTGCACGAGTTGAAGATTTTTGATGCTTGAATTAGGTAACCTCATGTTACCCGATGTAACCCCAGCAATTAAGCTGAGGGTTACATCGTATCCCCACAAACACAGTGACACAATATATTGTAAACAACATGTCTGAAAGGAGGGTGGGGAAGCCCCAGGGAAACCGGGGGGATCACCCCTCCTTCCTTACCCTTGATACGACCAAGTTGAACAGGTAACCCTGTTAATATGTGAACACACTGTTCATTGTCATTACAGGCTGAGAAAAGAATTCATTCCTCAATCACATGTCAGTTAGCATAGCTTTATAGGTTAAATAACCCCCTTAGTTGTGAGTTCACGTTACATGAACACACATGTTCTCATCACAACTAACCACATAATTTGTACACATGTAAACAACAACCCGATTTCTATGGAGAGAGAAGCTATACCAGTGACAAGACAATTCACACACAACACGCGTCGTATCCTCAATGTATTGCAGCAACACCCGTTTTGGAAAACATCATTATTACAAAACATTTTAGAAGGGAAGGAAAGAAGAAGTGTTTAAAGTCCGGTCGGGACCTTCCTACCCTGAGCGCAGGCCAAGAGAACTGCAATCTGGCTAACGGGACACCGAAGTCGAACACAGCATCTCCTGTGCCGGCGACGAGGGTAGCGTCGCTGCGCCACCCAGCCGCTACGTTTCCCCATGTTGACGCAGTCCTCGCTGGCAGGGCTCCCGATGTAGGTTCGACTAACATCCTCTGTCAAAGATGAGGTCGTAGTCAGAGTGTTTAAGGCATGTTATAGTCATAGAAAACGTTCAACAGTGTAGCATTAAGCTAACAGCCGTACGACTGATAGCAACAAGCTAACGTTTACTAGCCTGGTAAACACAGCGAGCTAACGCCGCAGCTAACAGCTGACTGGCTAACACAGTAGGCCACAACTAGCACGCCAGCTAAGCAGCTATCCGACTGATAGCAACAAGCTAACGTTTACTAGCCTGGTAACACAGCGGGCTAGCGCCGCAGCTAACAGCTGACTGGCTAACACAGTAGGCCACAACTAGCACGCCAGCTAAGCAGCTATCACCTGAACTGTACACAACAACATAACAAGCCACACTTCAGACAGGCCTCTGTCCAAGTCCCTCCCCTAAGAGGGAAAAGAAAAAGAATGTCAAAACACAGTTTACAACGGTGATCCAGACATACAGCGGGGCCAGCACAGTTCCCATTTCGGGCTGCAGCCGACTAGATTGACCATCATGGGTGTCAGACTAAGAACCTCCGACCGCTGTTTAAGCCGAGCAGATGACCCCAATCTGGAGTCTGCGTTTCGTAAAATTGTCAGTTAACCCCCACAGCATCAACAACAACCAGAGCTCGCAAGCAAAACAGTACTTACCCCACCCTGGAATACAACCGCTTCCCACAACAGTCGGTGTTTCCCACAGTCCAGCTGTATGGTCGGAGGGCCAAACCCATCCAGCCGTAGCAAGGAGGACTGTAGATGGGGAGCATGTCAGCGGCGTGAGCCCCTAATACGAAAAGCCGGTGGAGGTCACACAGAATGATCATCATCTTCCAGACACTCCAGTGACGAAGACAATATCGCCGTATTTTCTCGAAAATAGTGAGAGAGAAAATAAAGATATAATGTCAACGTATCTCCTTGTTCTTCTTGTTTTCCTTTCCTCAGACTAATATTTTCTCCACGTCAAGTGGTGTATACAGGCACTTCCTTGTGGATGAAATTTGAGAAGGAGATGAGTGTGTGGCCCCACCCCTGCTTATGTAGGCAGCAGATGGGGGTGTGGTCAGACGGATGTTGGTATGTAAAGGTACATTTTGAAATTTATTCAGTGCATATCCACTGAAGCGAGATATTATGCAACTGGTGCTGAGCGTAAGCCCTAACGAAATAGAACTAGAACCAAGAGGAGAGACCACATCAGTCCAGTGTTGGCTACTCTGCACTGGCATCCGGTAACATTTAGAATATATTTTAAGCTCCTTCTCCTTACATCCTTCCTATGCTTCCTAACATCCTTCATAAGCTTCCGAACATCCTTCATAAGCTTCGTAACATCCTTCCTATGCTTCCTAACATCCTTCCTATGCTTCCTAACATCCTTCCTATGCTTCCTAGCATTATTCCTATGCTTCCTAACAGCTTTCTCCACAAACCCGACCCCCCAATCCAGCGGGGTCGAGGTTCAAAGAAGAGGCTGACACAATTGGCAGACGTCATGAAAGATGCGGGGGCAGCAACCTACCCGACAGCCCCCTCCCATCCCCGCCTAGTAGGGGGGGGTGGGGGGGGGGTGAAACAAATGGAGAATGACCAGGCCCCCTAACACAGCGCAAGGTACAACACAGTATATACCAAGCACATCACTGTTAAGGGCAACTCGTAGTGGCATACATATGACACACACATCCACGACATCAATCCCCGCAACGCCCGGCCCGGCATTTTCCCCCCGGAAAAGCACAAAGTCCTTCGAGGTAGCAAGACCTGTGCCCCGGCGGGCAACGGGTTAAACTGACCTGGTCCGGCGCGACCAGAACCAGTCCCGTGTCCTAGTCACGCCGCCATCTCCAGTCCTAAGAGGGGGGTAGGTACGTGTGTCGATCCAAAACATCACAGAGGGTGCCACCAAGACGGTCAGTACGCGAACGCACTGCTCCTGGTGGCCCACCTCATGGGCGTGAGACCCCTCCGCCAATGTTTTGATCTACTCCGTCATCTCCCCCCGGAGATGCACGTGAGCCGTCGAGTCTAACCTAGTGCATTGACGCTCGGTAGAGATAAAAATCTCCTTCCCAGCCGCCCACATAGAAAACGCAGTTTCTATGAATTGGGCAACCAAGGCGCGCCAGCCATAAAGTGGTTCCACATGGAAAGCACCCAGGGCCAGCGCTATATGCACGTCGAGAACCCGAAACATATCGATGGCGAATTCTAATAAGAAACACCAGACAACGTTTCCTCCATGCTGTCTGGGACGAGCAGCAGGAAGCCGGCCTATAAGACACAGACACGGGTCTCATATGACGTGTCTGATGGTAAACCCTGTCAATTCTGCTCTTTACATAAGAGGGGAAGACAGAAGTTCCCCCAGAGAGACCTCTACGTGAGTAGCAATTGAAAAAGATATATGTAATAATTGGGCCAAGTGACCAACGACCCAATACACACTTTAATAGAGAGCAGAGCAGAAAACAAACAATTTTTGAATGCATCGCATCATCCAACTGTGACAATGACAAATGTTCAGAGAAAACTGCACCACTGCCTAAGCAAGAGCACAACCCCAGCAGTAGCTGAGGGTTTACACCATATCCCCAAAAATATAGTGAATCAACACACGTTTTGTAAACAAAATCATATTTGAGGGGGGGGGGGGGGCAGGGGCAAACCGGGGAATAATTTCACCCACCCCCTCACCACCTCACCCCTGATACAACGCCAAAAGAAAAACAGAGCCGTGACACCAGGTGCATGGCGTGCCAGATGAAGCACATACTCACCTGTAGAGTAAAAGCTTTACATCACGCCAGCCACAGCCACAGCTCGTTTGAAAACAGGTTTTATCCACGGCTCTGCTTATGTGTGAAAACTTGCCACTCGTTATTTTTACCATTACCCTTAAGCAAAGAAAATAACAAGCTAAGAGAGGGCTCAAGCCCTCACATGCCACTATGTACAGCGCTGTAGGTTAACACCCAGCCAGTTGTCGACTCAGCCACGTTGTCTAAACGTTACATGAACACACACACAACTTCTCATCATACAACAAAAAAACCCAGTTAATTTTTACTCTGTTTTTAGGTAGAGAGAAAGACATGAGCCTTGGCCAATGCTAGAACCTAAGCTATACAAAATAGCGACCAAGACAATTTTCACACAGCACACGTCGTATTTCCAAATGCAGTGAAGTAACACTTGTTTTGTTAAACAAAGACATCGTTATTAACCAAAAAAATTTGGGAGGGGGAGGAAGGAAGAGTGGGGCAATGTCCTACGGACACCTTACCTGCACCTCGTACGCAGGACGAAATGGCCACAAACACAGGTTGGTCTACCACGTTGACAAGGCCTCTCGCTGGCGGGGCCAGAAGCGGCGACGGCTGGAGCCTCGCTCCGGCGCGACGCCCCCCTCCTGCGGCCGGTCATGGCACAGGCCCGGCGACATCTTCTGCCAGAGATGACGCCGTAGTCAGAGTGCCAGGGCCCGCTACCTCCTCACGGCTAGCGCCAATGGTTGTAGCACAAGCTAACAGCTAACTCCAGGCTAACTGATAGCATCAAGCTAACATTTCTAGCCGAGCGTAGCCGCCAGCTAACGACTTAGCCTAACAGCTAACTGGCTAACAGTTAGCTTCTACCGGCTATCGATAGCCACCAGCTAACGCTGTAGCAAGCTAAGCGGCTACTACTGAAGCTGTATAACGTGAGAAATAGCGATACAGGCCAACACTTCTGACAGCCGCTGTCTCTTCCTCTTTTTATCCAAAAGAAAAAAAGGGAAAAAAGGCAACACACGTCCCTCTCACAGAACGGTGTTTACCAGACACAGCGGCATCAGCAGTAAGCCCCGTTGTACGCGGGCTGCAGCCGACTTGAGCTCAGAGATATTCTCATAATGAAACACCAAGCTCGCACCCTTCGTGCTGGGTGATTTTGTCTTGAAAAGCGGGGCCAGCGCGGTGGCAGAGTGTATCCGTTTTTCAGAGACCCGGGGAATTGAACCGCAGACTCTGAATCACGGCCCCAGGAAAACAAAGCTACGACTTCATTGAGGAGGAGCACTGTGTTATCGTGGGGCATCAAACTAGAACCCCCTCCACGCCACTATGAGGGGCAACGAAGGGATTCTAGCCTGGAGGCGTGAACACTTAAGGCAACCAACTTGTGTTTAGCTTTTCGTTCAGCGTTTCTCTGATTGGCCACACGGCCACGTGACCGCGCTAGCACACGCCCTTATCCACGCCCTGCCCCTCTGTGTGTTGCGCCGCCCGCGGCAGAGAGTGACGCGTCGGCCGCGCATGGGCATGAGGCTCCCCCAGGTGCTCTGAGACGACGCCACGCAGGTGCTCGTTGTGTTGTTGGTTAATGCCATATCAGCAGTGTTCACTCGGTTTCGTTGTTGGTTAATGCATTAGCGCTGTTGGTTAACGCCATAACTAACTAACTAACTAACTAACTAACTAATTCAAGATGGACCCTGCCGCCAACGTGCAAGCTTTTGGCTTGCCAACGTGCAAGCCAGCACAGAGCAATTCAGCCGCGCGGCCACCGCAGGCAAGGGGTGTCGTTAATGCATTTTATTACACGCTGTGCTGTAGGCCAAAGCAGAGGTACAGTAAGGTACAGTAGGTTACATGTTTGATTGATTAACTACATTACCTGCTGTGCGCTGTAGGCCAAAGCAGAGGTACAGTAAGGTACAGTAGGTTACATGTTTCATTGATTAACTACATTACCTGCTGTGCTGTAGGCCAAAGCAGAGGTACAGTAAGCGCACAGTAAATTCATGTTAAGATATTTAAAATCGTCACAGCAGTATAGTTTGTTTATACTTCAGAAGTATGATATTTGCGTGAACACTTAATGTTGCAATCTGTTAAATAAAGTTTTTCATTCATTCGTTCATTGTCCTTGTGTTACATAAAACCCATCTGTGGCCTCGTGCAGAGGAAGGTGGTAAATACATGTTAAGATATTCAAAATCGTCACAGCAGTATAGTTTGTTTATACTTCAGAAGTATGATATTTGAACATGGTCCCCAAATGAATGGAAGCGAATGAGGAGCCTGACACCTGGGAGGAATGGGGGTGTTGCAGCATTGGGGATGTTTAAAAAATATAATTTAATATATAATATAATATAATAATTTGTGCTTCACCTAAAAATGTCACCCAAAAATTTGGTCAGCAGCCTCCACTGATGTACAGTGATTCAAACCCCCTCAATGTGCAGTTTCTAGTTAATCAGTCAGCAGCCTCCACTGATGTACAGTGACGAGTGAATCTGGTAGTTGTTTTATGACATTAAAAACGCGAAATAACATATAACGTTACAGTGTACAGTTTCTAGTTAATCAGTCAGCAGCCTCCACTGATGTACAGTGACGCGTGAATCTGGTAGTTGTTTTATGACGTTAAAAACGCGAAATAACATTATACATTATATAACGTTACAATGTACAGTTCTAGTTAATCAGTCAGCAGCCTCCACTGATGTAAAGTGACGAGTGAATCGCGTAGTTGTTTTGATAAATGCGTTGTGTATTCGCGTGATTCGATTCGGACAAAGATTACAGCTCCGCACTTCATTTCCGCAAGGGACCTCTGCCGCTCGCAGGGACCTCTGCCGCGTCGTGCCGCTCGCGTCGCGCGCGCGGCAAAAGGGGGCGGGGGTCGTGGCCAATCAGAGAAAAGCTGAACACAAGTTGGTTGCCTTAAGTGTTCACGCAGCCTGGAGCCGACCTTACGCAAGCTGCACAGTTGTCCCCTCACAACTGACACACCTGAGGCTTGCGTCGCAAAAACATCACCCGCCCAGGGAGACCGTCAGTTCTCACACAGCCGACCGCCTCCCGAGTCATAGTATACAGCTGCAGAGCCGGAGACAATGCCGGCGAGGATTGCTCAGCGACGCGCGCCCCAATGTGAAGCGCCGGTGGAAGTCAGAATGATCATCATCTTCTAGACTCTCCGGTGGTGAAGACATTATCGCTTTATTTTCTCGAAAAATAGTGAGAGAGAAAAAACAAAGATACAATGTCAACGCAGCTCCTTTTCTTTCTCTTTCTTTCTCTTTACTAACTAACTACTTTTGGCACTAAACTTAAAGTGGTGTATACAGACACTTTCGGTGGTGAAAGTAGGGAAGGAGCTGATTGTGTGGCCACGACCCCGCTTATATAGGAGTGGATGTGGGTGTGGCCAGGCGGAGGTAAATAGGTGTGTACATGTGGAGAAAGTTTTTCATTGTTAGAATGGATAAAGGGATAGTTCCAATAGAGCAAAGCATAAAGCTATACGATCTATAACTGTCATATGACCCACCTACCCTACATGTCAGTTACTGGTTTTTAATAAACTGTCCTGTGAGTCACCCACCTACCCTATAATGATGACAGTCACTGTTTTATAATGAACTGTTATGGTTTCAGCTGTCCTGACTGTGATGGTTTCAGCTGTCTTGACTGTGGTGTAGTAGGTTGTAGTAGGTTCTATCAGGGTATTTATACTGTTACCAAAGTACTATTCTATCAGGATATTTCTACTGTTACAAGAGTAGGCCTACTATTCTATCAGGATATTTCAACTTTAACCAGAGTACTATTCTATCAGGATATTTCTACTTTAACCAGAGTACTATTCTATCAGGATATTTCTACTTTTACCAGAGTACTATTGTATGAGGGTATTTCTACTGTTCCAAGAGTACTATTCTCTCTGGATGTTTCTACTTTAACCAGAGTACTATTCTATCAGGGTATTTCTACTATTACCAGAGTACTATTCTATCAGTTTCAAGTTTTGTTTTATATTGTCACATATAAAGTACAGGTACATTATAGTGAAATGCTTGGTTCTGTATGACCCTCCTGAGTCTAGATTGTGCTTCATACAGTAAAGTGAAGCTGAGCTATGTTGGGTTGGTCTTTACTGACGTCTAGAGGACAAACGTGGTATAACATCAAACAATTGAACCCCTAACCCAGTGGCGTGAGCTACACAAGACCACAGACACCAGCTGACCACAAACACCAGCTGACGACATCCACTCTACTTATAAGGGCCAAACTTGATTTAACAAAACAATAAATCTATAAGCCCTTGAGGAGGCTGCTACCGGCTAAAAACCTATAATTGACGCGTCTGTGGCCGCTGTTGTAACCGTCTGGTGAAAGGAATGAATGTCCACAAGGTTAGTTCCAATAACACCCCAAATGGGTTTATTTACCACACAAACGTGATAAAACGCAATTGCCAAACGATACCTTTCAAAAGAACAAACAAAACACTTTACCCTACAAACAAAACGATAACAAACAACGTGCCGTGTCGACGTGACAACTTGACGACTTGACGGTCAAAGACTGTTTGGCTCTACCGGTAACCAAACACACCTGCCTGTCATCAGTCCCGTTACTCATTAAGTAGCTGAGTATGTCACCTACTGGTGAGCAACGGGTACTGATGCCACAAACTCATTTTGGGCAGGCTGGCAGGCACAATGTATAGAGGCAGAATTCATAAATACATAAAAACAAAACAAATGCATAACATATAAACACATGGCACTACAACCATGTAAATTGGCTCTTACACGCCGGCCTCTAATTGTTAAATGTCATAACATAACAATTAACATAAAATGAAAAACAAAAAGAGCCAAAGTGTGCCATATAACCACAAAACAAATCAATGCCATATAACCACAAAACAAATCAAATATTTGAGACTATCGCCTCGTGCAAAACAAACTTAGGACCAAGCCCGGTCAATGGTCATTCCAAGATCAATGTCTTGGCTTTAAGCACCGAGCACCCTAAGCCGTTCTCGTCTGGGAAGGCCTCTAAAAACTCTGCCGAGGAGCTGCAGAGTTGCAAATGTCAATAAAATCTCCCGCCATCTTGTCCATTGGCGCTCAATGTCATTGGGAATGTTTTCATCCCAGCTGCACACTCTTCTCCACAGTTTGAGCAGCATGGACTTGGCAGGAAGTGATAAAATCTCCCGCCATCTTGTCCATTGGCGCTCAATGTCATTGGGAATGTTTTCATCCCAGCTGCACACTCTTCTCCACAGTTTGAGCAGCATGGACTTGGCAGGAAGTGTAACTGGGCCAAGGAAACTCAAGGGATGGCACACCGAAATCTGGTTGTTCAGCGAAGTTCCCAGGTTGCTCAGTGTCTCTTCCAATCTGCTCACAGAAATCATATTGACAGTGGCCACTGAAATCCCATTTTCAGGACCGTTATTTTCTTGCAGGGGGCCGTTGACCACCCAGCCCAGAACAGTTCTCATAGCATACGGACCATTTCCACGGCCGTTGATCACCTCCCAAGGTTCCAATAACCTGGGAGCATTGGTACCAATCAATAGATCAACATTTGCCTTTATGCTGGGAATTTGGACATGGGACAGGTAAGGCCACTTCAGCAAATCTTCCTGTGATACAACATTGTCACTTGTCACAGGCATTTTCCTTTGTGAAAGGACTTCTGGGAGGCTATAGAAAGTGTCCCCATTGAGACCAGAGACCTCCAATCCTTTCAGTGAGGTACTTGATACCACCTGCTCCTGGCTCAAAGTGCGCAGAAGGAAGCTAGTCTGTGGTCCAGTCACATCCAATGCACTCATTAAATGTTCAGAACAAAATGTTGCAGAACTGCCAGGGTCGAGAAAGGCGTATGTTTGCAGTATCTTTCCATTTGTGGACTTGACTTGGACTGGCAGAATGGACAGTTTACAATTTCCTCCGCCGGCCCCAGTAAGACCACACGTCTGCGTGGCTATAGTGACACTTGACTTGACAGCTGAAGTGACACTTGCAGATGAATTAGGCTGCTGGTATGTGCTGAGGTAAGGCCTGTCAATGTGAAGCATGGTTGGATGTTTTTTCTCACAAACCTTGCAGGTTAGGCGCTTGTCGCAACCAGCACTCATGTGACCGGAACACAAACATCCGAAACAAATCCTATTTTGCTTTATGAAGATAATTTTATCATTGTGGTTCTTGCCTTTCAGCCGCGGGCACTCTGACAGAGAGTGATCCTGAAAGCAGCATACACATGACTCAGATTTCTCCATTTCAAAATCCTGCCCCCTATGGACAGAGCCTGAATTGACTTTGAAATCATGTCCCCTATGGACAGAGCCTGAGTATGCTCCGCTATTCTGTCCCCTATGGACAGAGCCTAAGTCTGGTTTAGAATCATGTCCCCTATGGACAGAGCCTGAATTGGCTTTGGAATCCTGTCCCCTATGGACTGGGCCTGAGTCTGGGTCCTTGGAGTCCAGACGTGTGACAGTTGTAGCAAAGCTGTTGCCTTCAGCTCTGCCAAACTTGGACTGAGGCTGGAACTTGCTCCTGTTGCTCAATCCATCCTTTATGGTTGGTTTATCCTGGATGTCACCGAAAAGTGGGTCAGAAAGGATCCTGACCTGACGTTCCACGAATGTGACCAGATCATTAAAAACAGCTCTATGATGTCGTCGCTCAAGTAGCTCATAAGCTGTTGTCCTCCATCTTTCCCTAAATCGGTAGGGCAGCTTGGTTATAATCATGCGCATGTTGGTAGGCATGTCAAGCTCCTGCATGTGTTGCATCTCTGTCATCACGTTGCAACAGTTGCGCAGGAACAGAGAATAGTCCTGTAGTGCCTTTACATCTTCAGCCTTAACTGCGGGCCAGGCCAAGGCCTTTTCGATATATGACGTAGCGATCTTAAATTCATTCCCGAAATGTTCTTTCAGGAGACCTTTGGCCATGTCATAACCACGGTCTGGCATCATGTGCTGACAACTCCTTACCAGCTCACGTGGTTGTCCTTTTGTGAACTGTTCCAAAAAATATAAACAATCAGCTTTGTTGGCCTTTGCTTCAATATTGTGCTCAAAGGATCTTATGAAGCTCCTGTAGTGAAGCGGGTCACCATCAAAGGCAGGTATGTCTCTGGATGGTAGAGACATTGTGAGCTGTTGTTGCACAAGAGCATTAGTGATTTCATTCTGCCGTTGCAGGACTGTACTCAAGTCTCCTTGAAGTTGTACTTGACAAGGTTGATACAGTTGTGGTTGCACAGCAGCTCCACCTTGTGGTGGCATTTGAAAAGGTTGATACAATTGTGGTTGGACAGCAGCTCTACTTTGTGGTGGCATGTGAAAGAGGGGTGGTTGTGCAGCAGCTCCACCTTGTGATGGCATGTGAAAGAGGGGTGGTTGTGCAGCAGCTCCACCTTGTGATGGCATGTGAAAGAGGGGTGGTTGTGCAGCAGCTCCACCTTGTGATGGCATGTGGAAGAGGGTTGGTTGTGCAGCAGCTCCACCTTGTGATGGCAAGTGGAAGAGGGTTGGTTGTGCAGCAGCTCCACCTTGTGATGGCAAGTGGAAGAGGGTTGGTTGTGCAGCAGCTCCACCTTGTGAGGGCATGTGGAAGAGGTGAGGTTTAACCTTTGGCTTGACAACAGGCTCTGGCATAGGAATGCTGAATTGCTGTGCTGTCGGATTTAGCACAGTATGGCTTGAATGAGGAGGTCCGGTGTGATTTCCCACATGCCTTTGGCTAGAGGTTCGTGACCGTCTCCCTGCATCTGACGTAGTATGCATAACAGCCAAATGGGCAGTGGATACAGCCAACTCAGCCTCCATTTCAAGCTGCTCCTTTTTCCTCCTTAACACTTCCTTGCTCCTCCTTAACTGTTGCTCTTGCTCCTCATTATTCCTCCTTAACTCTTCCTCTTGATCCTCCAGAGCTTGTCTCTCCTTTAAGTATGCTGCTTTCACCAGCAGTGATGCTCTTTTAGCCTCTGCTATGAGGCGTTCAGAGCTGGCACTGCTACCACTCTTTCTGCTGCCTTGTGAGCGTCCAAAGGAGATATTTGAAATACTGTCATTTGGTTTCACATCATCAACCACTGTTTGTATGTTGTCTGGGCGCACGTCATCTGTGGGTGCACTGACAGTGTGCACCTCCCTTGTGTGCACATCCTCCGTGTGCACAGCCTCTGTGTCTACACAGACAGTGTGCACGTCCTCTGTGTGCACAGGTTCTGAGTGCACTTCACCCTGGCTATTTGTAATTGCCATATTTTGTGCCAGCCAACTCTCAACAAGCATGTGGAAGCTTTCCAACGTGTTTATTCTTGACCCAAACCAGGCAGTTTGTAATGCATTTTCGTCCGGGGACATAGTTGACGTATTCATAAATTCATTTTGTACAGATTTGGCTGTCTCACACAGCCTAACATATTCACATAATACACCTTGTACCCCTGTCACGTCAGCATTGTGCATAAATACCTCCATCATTTTGTACAACTTTTTTGCCTTATTTAATTTATCTGATCTTTTATTTTCCAATTTTCCCAATTTTTCCATTACAGCCTTTAAGGTCAGTTTAATTTCCCTTTTTTCCATTGTGACAGTTTTCACAGCCGCCTCTGCACCGACGAGTTGCTCATTATTAATGTCTTGATTGTCATCCGCAACGCTCATGTTGACAATCAGCAGTGAAATGATTGAAGCAATACCGTTATGTCCGGCGCGCACGAAGGGATTCAAACAGTCAACGATAGTTGTGCGTGGCGCACATAAACGGATTCAACGCCAACGGTGGCACGCACAAACAAATCAAAGTTAACGGTAGACTGGTACGCGCAGTCTATTTTCAGCTACCAATGCATTGGACTTTATGCTCGCAAAACGTAAGAGTTGTGTGCACACATTTACTATGGCCAAAAAAAGGGGTAGCGCTACCTTACCTCGGCTTGTAGCCTACCACGGAAAATGTTGGCAGCTGACGTTGGGTACCGTTGGTTGTAGTCGGAGCTCTGATGAGTAGGTTGACGTTCAGCGCTTCTCAGCTCAAGGCTATGTTGACATCCAACAGCTGGAACTGCGCAAATCCCACGCAGTCCTCAACGCATCAGCTCCGCGCGCGCATCAAAGCGAGGCTGAATGGCTTCCCCGCTGTCCTCAACGTTTCTTGTTGCGCAAAGCTTAAACCTACTTTGCTCGTCTTGTGGCTCTGGCTGATCCACTTTACTGATGAGCAAGTTTTTGACTTGCTTTGCTCTTGGTGTGGTTCTCAATCCACCTTTATACTAAAGAGCACTAGTTTTTGACTTGCTCTTCATGTGTTCTCAACGAGCACAAGTTTTTGACTTGTATAAGGGCCAAACTTGATTTAACAAAACAATAAATCTATAAGCCCTTGAGGAGGCTGCTACCGGCTAAAAACCTATAATTGACGCGTCTGTGGCCGCTGTTGTAACCGTCTGGTGAAAGGAATGAATGTCCACAAGGTTAGTTCCAATAACACCCCAAATGGGTTTATTTACCACACAAACGTGATAAAACGCAATTGCCAAACGATACCTTTCAAAAGAACAAACAAAACACTTTACCCTACAAACAAAACGATAACAAACAACGTGCCGTGTCGACGTGACAACTTGACGACTTGACGGTCAAAGACTGTTTGGCTCTACCGGTAACCAAACACACCTGCCTGTCATCAGTCCCGTTACTCATTAAGTAGCTGAGTATGTCACCTACTGGTGAGCAACGGGTACTGATGCCACAAACTCATTTTGGGCAGGCTGGCAGGCACAATGTATAGAGGCAGAATTCATAAATACATAAAAACAAAACAAATGCATAACATATAAACACATGGCACTACAACCATGTAAATTGGCTCTTACACTACTGTTAAAGGGGCACTTCACCAAAAAAAACAATGCTGATTTATTTTGCACATCATCTCACACACATCCAAACACACTAAACAGTGTTGCCCAAACCCATCCCCCTCCAATGTACAGTCCCCCCCCCCCACCCCACCTACCCAACCTCCCCCAATGTTCAGTTTCTTCCCCCTCAAATGTATATACTCTCTTTTTAAACACTTTTTGTACTCATAAACAGTACTATATATTTGTAGATCTGGTATGTCATAAATGTTTAGATGTAACAGTACTGTCTATCTCTGTATGTCATGTATGTCATATATGTTATGATCAATTGAAAATGGGGGACCCTGATGTAAACAAGACGAAAGTCTTTCTCTTGTCTGCATCCCCTTAACAATTGTGTGTATTGAGCTGTACTGTATTGTACCCATTCTGCAATCTGTTAATACAATTTTCAATCAATCAATCAATTGCACACATTCATTTAGTTTGACATGTATTGAGAGTAAATTAGTTTGAATATGGGCACCAGTGATGTCATCGGGGACATTGAATCATTGTGTTAATTACAGCTCAATGACATAAATTAATAATATGTTGCTATTCATCTACATCATCTGAGCTGTAATTAACACAACACAAGGAAACAGGCTGGATAAGCTGGTCAGGAAGGCCAGTAGCGTGGTTGGGGTGGAGCTTGACTCTCTAGCGGTGGTGGCGGAGAGGAGGAGCCTTGCTAAGCTCCACGCCATCTGCAGAGCGGCAAAGCCAGCGGCGCTCTCAGGTCCGGCGCTCTCAGGTCCGGCGATCTGGGGACCGCTCAGCAGGGCCACCCACCCAATGGCTGAATTGCCAATGGCTGAATTGGAGTATTCCATTTTCAATTCATAAGGACATTTATGACATACTCAATATACAGATATAAAAATCTAATCTAATCATCTATCTAATCATCTAATCTAATCATGACATTTATGACATACATATATGCAGTACTGTTACATTTGTGACATACAAGATATGCAAATATGTTTGTTTTTTTATCTGTTTATTACTTGTTTTTTATTATTATTTATTTTTAATTTATGTTCAAAATAAATAAACTCATTCATTCAAGATATTGTGTCAGCAAATGTATAGTTACTGGCTGTACAATACTGCTGTTGTAGGCCTATAATACTGCTGTTCATATCCAGTATACACATATTTACATTAAACATAATATTCACCATTCCTTAATTACCACCATACGTACCCACCACATCACATAGACTGTAGTGTATAGCATATAGCAAAAGTATACTGTTACCTTATATTTATGTAAATAAGTAAGGCAATTGAAATATAACAGAACTTGCGGCATCATATTGTTAATTTTGTTGTCAAAATCTGCAGTACAGCTCAATACACACAATTGTTAAGGGGATGCAGACCAGAGAAAGACTTCCGTCTTGTTTACATCAGGGTCCCCCATTTTCAATTCATCATAAATGTACAGTTCCCTCCCCCTTGTATATATTTACTGTTAGGATCTCTGTTTAACAGTACTGTATATTTGCATATCTTGTGTAGACACCTGAATATGTCTAACAATAATTCAATGTGTCTAACGTTAATTCCTTGCATTCTCTGTGTTCGCAATGACGTTGTGTAACTTGCTGACCAGGGGCGGATTTAGGATTGTAGGAGATCCGGGGCTTAGCCCAATTTTTTTTACTTCGACACCACAACCTTTAACTTATACCACCACCTTAAAGCGGACAAAAGGCACTAGAGAACACTTAAATTCACACCCTTTAATTAATGAAGCAAACTATAATAATTTATAATAATATCCCCTAATATGTTTGATAGTTTCGATGTCTCATTGGTTCCCTTGGCTCTCTCAGACCACAAGGGGATTTTCCTTACGGCAACCTTTGGCAGGCTCTCCGCAAGAGCTCCCAGATGGCGTTTTAATTCGACCTTGCTAAAGAACGATGACTTCTGTTCTGAGTTCAGGAGTAAACTAGCTGAATTTTTGCAGATCAACGTTGGCACAGTAGAAGACCCTAGGGTCCTGTGGAACGCATTGAAAGGATTCATCAGGGGTCATGTCACACTATTTGCCTCCAATTTGCGAAAATCCCGGTCAAAAAAGCTAGAAGGACTGGAATCATTATATGCGGACCTATACGCATCCTTGCAAACTGACTATAATGAACGACTAAACACACAACGTAAGATAGTCAAAAAAGAAATAAACTCCATACTTAAACAACAGTCTGAGTTTTTGATACACAGGACAAGACAAAATTACTATTTTCACGGCTCCAGACCTAGCCATCTATTGGCAATGAAAATACGATCAAATGATCATTTCTCAGATATCCCCTCGATTAGGACGAGCCAGGGTGCAGTCACTACTGATTCGAAAAAGATCAATGACACTTTTAAAGAGTTTTACTCACAGTTATATAGCTCAGAGGGTAATCTGGATGACTCTAGATTTGAATCGTTCATTGGCGGGCTTGAGATACCCCACATTTCTGAGGAAGAGGCCAAGGAACTGGGGAGACCGATTACTCTCGCAGAATTGAGGGAGACTATTGTTGAAATGCAGAGGGGTAAGGCGCCAGGCTGGGATGGTATTCCACCCGAAGTGTATTTAGCTTTCTGGGACCAACTGGGTCCATTGATGCTCGATATGATCAATTACGCTATCGAACAAGGGGAGTTCTCAAGAGATGTCAATATGGCGTTGATTTCTTTACTTCTCAAAAAGGACAAAGATCCCAATGATTGTGGTAGCTATAGACCCTTGAGTCTTCTCGGGGCCGATTTAAAGGTGTTTGCCAAGGTGCTGGCCCGTCGCCTGCAGAGATTTATGTCTGTATTGGTACACTGCGATCAAACTGGTTTTATCCCGGGGCGTCTGGCTGCAGATAATCTTAGGAGGCTGTTGCATGTAATCGATAACAGTAAAGACAATACAACTCCATCCACAGTTCTGTCTTTGGATGCCATGAAGGCGTTTGACAGACTTGAGTGGTCATATCTGTGGAAGGTACTTGAGGTCATGGGTCTTGGAAAGAGTTTTATTCATATGATTAAAGTCCTGTATGCCTCGCCGTCTGCGATGATACTGACAGGCAAAAACTGTTCCACACTCTTTCCAGTCTCCAGATCTTCTAGACAGGGTTGCCCTCTGAGCCCGGGACTGTTCGCGCTTTCCCTCGAACCTTTGGCCCAATTTATTAGGCAATCGGAGGACATCGTCCCCATAATGGTCAACAATACTCCACACAAAATTGCTCTCTATGCGGATGACCTGCTGATTTTCATGGACGACCCCTCCCGGTCGGCCACAAAATTATTGAGGATAATCGACGACTTTGGTAAATTGTCAGGTTTTAAGATTAACTGGAACAAATCAGCCTGCCTACCTCTTAATGAACTGGCCAAGGCGGTACGACTACCAGCTGATATCCCCATAGTAGAACATTTCAAATACCTGGGCATAGAGATATTCCCCACGCTGAACCAAACTACTAAGTACAACTTCACGGGTACTTATGATAAAATACGCCAGGATCTAGACAGGTGGTCGTCCCTTCCTAACTCCTTACAAGCCCGGGCTTCCATAATCAAAATGAACATCCTGCCTAGGATAAATTTTATTAGCTCAATGCTCCCCCTGCCCCCTCCAATAGACCACTGGCGCAAGGTACAATCGATGGTATCTAAGTTTGTCTGGAATAACAAACGCCCGAGAATCAAAAGGGCTACTACTCAACGTAGGAAACAAGATGGGGGCCTCGCAATCCCTGATTTTAAACTGTATTTCTGGTCCTTTTCACTGAGACCTTTGATGTGCTGGCTAGACCCTGTAGAGGCTGTGTCGTGGCGCTCCTTAGAAGCGGCGGCGGTGTCTCCGCTAAGATTACAGGATGTAGTGTACTCCACTGTCTCTATTGCGAAATGCCGGCTGAGGTATGGACCGATCATAACTCACGTGATCCAAACGTGGCGTAATGTACAGAGGTCGTGTGGGGTTAAATGCCCTTGGCACCTGGACTCTCCAATTTTTAATAACCAGCAATTACTTGTTGGACACAAGCCGGTTAATATTCCTCAATGGCAAAGGAGGGGAGTGCATACTCTGGAGGATATTTATGATAAGAACGGCCTCCGTGCGTTTCAGGACTTAAGAGAATTTTATGATCTACCCGGCGAGTCCTTCTTTCTTTACCTTCAACTAAGGTCAGCACTGAGGGCGCATGGCGTACCGTGGGCTCAAGCCTTGCACCCACACCCCTTCCTCAGGCTCATAGTGGACAGGACGACATCCAGAGGGTTTGTCTCCGACTTTTATACGCTCTTAATTCAATCCACGTATAAAAATTTATCATTGGATACAATCTGGCGTGTGGATATACCGGAGTTGGACCCCGAGTTTGACTGGGATGATGTTTGGGCAAATGTGGCATTATCTTCCCGCAACCCCAATCACCAGCAAATTAATTTTAATTATATTCATAGGACCTATCTTACACCTAGGAAGCTATTTGCTATGGGACTGATAACCGACTCTCGGTGCACTTTGTGCTCTCAAAAGGCCACTGGCACTTATATGCATATGTATTGGGATTGCCCACCAGTGGCCCGCTTCTGGAGGTCAATAACGGACAAACTTTCAGATCTGTGTGGCTTAACTATCCCATTCACAGCTGTTACGCTACTCCTGAACGATATAACGACACTACCCGCGTCCGTACAACTGAAAAGGGTTGTCCTAGCGGGCGTCACAGCAGCGAAGAAGCTAATAGCAATGAGATGGAAGGAGCCTGAGAAGCTTACAATGATTAACTGGTCCCTAACTCTATTGGATGTGATTTATCTTGAGATATCCACGGCCCGGGTGATCGGGGTAGGGCAGGCTGGAATTGACCTGTGGTTCGCAGCAGCTGAGAAGGTAAAGACCGCAGTGTGCGGCTGAGCGGGGTTGGGGCGCTTGATCGGGGGGGTCCGGCGGTCTCTGGGGAGGGGGAGGAGGAAATGTCTTGTCTGTCTTGGTTTTTGTCTTGTCCTTCTTAACTTTGACTGGGGGGATTTTAGGGGGGGTTGGTATTTAGCTATTCTGCGCTATATGTCAACTCACATGCCATCTCCCCAAGAGACTAATATTGACAGACTGATTGACCTGTCAACCAACTTGGAGGAAGAATTTCTTTCTTCTTACACTTTACCTTCTGCAAGTTTGGCAGTCTTGAACATGTGTAAGGGACCTAGGCTATCTACAGTAAATCTGCGGCAACACTCTCATAAACAATCTTTTAAGTCACTCCACTTTGTAAAGGTGGGGAAAGGGAAAGGTTGCCATGTTTTGAAGACCCTTTTTGTTATTGAAGTAGCCATCTATATTTGATAGGTTGGACGCTGTTTCTTTTTCTTTTTGTCTTTATAATTTATTATTCTGTATTATTATTGTTTGTTATTCTCCTGTGAAAGTTATGTTTTTTGTTACTGTGGTTATTGTGTTGTCCTGTTTCATGTAATTAATAATAAAAAAATTTGATCAAAAAAAAATAAATAATTTATAATAATAATTATTATAATTATTATAATTATTATAATTATAATTATAATTATAATTATAATTATAATTATAATTATAATTATTATTATTATTATTATTATTATTATTATTATTATTATTATTATTATTATTATTAATAATAATAATAATAATAATAATAATAATAATAATAATAATAATAATAATAATAATAATAATAATAATAATAATAATAATAATAATAATAATAATAATAATAATAATAATAATAATAATAATAATAATACACTGTTTGTATAGCACCTTTCATACAAGAATTGCAGCTCAAAGTGCTTCACAGCAGTACAAAAATACAGGCATAAAATGAGCACAACATTGGCAGATCAAGAGCAATGCAAAAAGTGCAGACATAAAGCATAAAATAGATAGCAGCAAAATAGACAAAGTCAAGGTAAGACATAGAACATTAAATCACATCGTTTTTTCATATTAGGATCTAAGATCTAATGTTAACTCGCCGAACGTTGAGCGCCAGGACCCCCGAAAACCAGAGTATAGTCGGGTTTTCATCGTTGTTTCTTTTATTCGATATTTCCATTCTGCCTATAAACAAAGATCACGTGACGCCGTCGTGTCACGTGAGACAAAAAAATTGACTGACGAATCAGAGGCCACGCTCCAGGACGTGCTCGCAGACACGGATTGGAATATGTTCCAAGGAAGCGCCAGTGACCGTGGTGAGCTATATAACAACAATAGCTGATAGTATTCAGTGGCGACTCCTTATGGAAGCCAACGGAAGCCAGGCCTCCCTATCAAAATATGAATTAATATCAAATATGAAATATGAAAAAAAAAAAAAAAAAAAAATATATATATATAATTTTTTTTTAATATAGTTTACATTCTTTTTCATCTGTAATATTATATATATATATATATTTTTTTTTAATGTCTCCCTCTTCTCCTTCTCACTCTCTCTAACACACTGTCAGACTCACTATGCTCACTGCAGCTAGAGGAGAGGCAGGGGGTAGGTGTCTTTCTCCAGCCTCAACCATGCGATTCATGTATGTAGATTCCAAAACCGATACTAGCCAATCAGATTCGAGCTGACTGCCACACCTTAAAAGTTTAAAACGGGGCTGTGAGCAGAATAATTAGTCTGGCATCCCCTCTGCACACCTCCCCTCTGCACTCTGAAAATTGTATTAACCCGTGACTGCTCCCACGGGCCGAATATTGCCCCAATCCTCGCGAGATTAAATCCACGGGTACCTCTCGGCGTGCTGAAGCTTTTCCTAAATCACTTCCATCATCGAAAACGAGGGGAAAAGGTCGGCTTGCGACCCTGAAAATGTCGCGTGATTTTAAAAACGCTGTATTAAGTGAGCCTATTATGGGATCCACGCGAGCTTTCTATCATGGAAACATCTGGGCGTCCCGCAACTTTTACTCATTCACATGTAGCCCCGAACATGCTTAGAAAAGGAAAGCCGAAAGCGTGGAATAAACTCGCCGAAACGGAAAAGTGTCCCACGGGCGCGCCGTGATTCCGATCCACGTGAAAATATTCACGGCCATAGAGGAGACCGTGGGACACCTTTTTGCAACGAATATGTGTCTCGAATTTGCTCCCACGCGGCGCGCAAAATCGTGCAAGGAAAGATCGGACCAAAAATTAACCAATGCTCCAGCAGTATTAATGACCCTGATGTAAACAAGACAAACGTCTTTCTCTGGTCTGCATCCCCTTATACAATTGTGTGTATTGAGCCGTACTGTATTGTACCCATTCTGCAATCTGTTAAATAAATAAAAAGAAAGTTTGACTGGCCGCCGAGCCATACGGTATATTATGTTGAGACAATGAACACACGACCGTGTGGTTTCATAACTTTATTCGACTGACGGTTACGTTACAACACCAGCCCTACCTCGAGCGCTAACCACGCCCGTCTATTAAAGGCACAGTAGCCTACCGTGTAACTGCTAGTATGTCACAACCTATATGTAGCATAACAGGACATAACATTTTCCCCCGCTTCCCTTTTGCAACAGCAATAGAACATTCCAGTCCATGAACAGAAACTGAACACTTCAGTCCACCAACCCGTGGCATTTACCCAGTAACATAGTCCCCATGCCAAGCGGGTGGAGCCCTCTGAGGGCGAGCAGGCTGCGGAGCAGGGTCTGGTGGTTGTGGTGGGTTACCTCCCACCCTGGTTGCTTCCAAGCGGGGCTGCCAACTGCGGGTTGCAGCTTGGCTCAGGGATGATGCGGGCAGTGTCGGGGCACCGACCTTATGCAGGCGGTTTGAGTGCCAGCGAGAACCATCATCTAGTCTGTAGGTGGCCGGACCCAGTTGACGGGTCACTCGGAGGGGTGCTGACCAGTATGAGCTCAGCTTGTTCTTGCGGTTGGCGTGTTTAATCCTGACCCAATCCCCTGCTGACATAGCGGGGGTCTGTACTCTGTGAGAGTCATCATACTTCCGTTTCATCTGAGCCTGTGAGCTTTGGACCTGATCTCTGGCCTTCTCGAGCCCAGGGCTCTCGCATGCAGGGGCCGGTTCAGCTCTCAAGCAGTCTAGTGGTTGTTTCATTTCTCGCCCAATCATGAGCAGAGCCGGAGAGACCCCTGTGGTGGAGTGCTTGGATGCCCGGATGGTCAGGAGAGTTTGGGTGAGTGCAGCGCTGAAGGTTTTCCCCTCCTCCAGGCAGGCTCGGATTCCATTCTTCAGCGATTTGTTTAGGCGTTCAACGCCGCCGTTACTTTCAGGATGGTAGACCGACGTCCTGATGTGCCTGATGGACCTCAGTGACAGGAACTCCGAGAACTCTGCCGAAATGAATTGAGGCCCATTGTCTGTGGTGACGACACTGGGCAGGCCCCAGCGCCCAAACAGCTTGACGAGGTTGTCGGTGATGCTCTGTGTGGTGATGGAGCTGAGTTCGATGGCTTCTGGCCACTTTGAGTGTAGGTCGTGCACGACCATCAGGTAGCGGGCATGTGCCGGGGCCCCATGAAGCTCTCCGCATAGGTCAACCTGAATGTGCTCCCACGGTGCGGACGGCCACGGGGTCGGGGTGAGGGGTGCTGTAGCCGGCTGGCCCGTTTTCCCACTCAGCAGGCAGCAGGTACAGTTGCGCACAGCTCCTCTACGTCGCCGTCTATGTGAGGCCACCACACTGTGTCTCTGCAGCGTTGTTTCAACTTAACCACCCCCAGGTGGCCGTCGTGCGCCATGTGCATTACCCTGGCCCTCAGCGCCTCTGGTATAA
This sequence comes from Notolepis coatsorum, assembly GCF_963971535.1. Classification (NCBI taxonomy): domain Eukaryota; kingdom Metazoa; phylum Chordata; class Actinopteri; order Aulopiformes; family Paralepididae; genus Notolepis; species Notolepis coatsorum. The sequence goes on from NC_140177.1 coordinate 38,777,292, forward strand.
TAGCGCGGTGACCGCGGGCGAGGCACACCTCCCCCAGCAGGAGAGCTCGTTGCGGACTCAGCGGTAGGGGAGCAGTCTGTCCTCCACCGTGGCTGGCCAGCCGTCCTGGATATAGGCACGGAGGTTTGCATCTCATCTTCAGCCGCAGCCTTCTGCAGCTCAGCCAGCGTGACTACTGCGCTGAGCGGTCCATGCAGCATGTGGACCCAGTCCACGTCGTCCTCCTGTTCAGGACTCGCCTCACCCGCCTCTTTTGTCGTAGAGATAGCTCTCGAAAGAAGGTCAGCTACTGTGTTAGAGCGCCCCGGCATAAACTCGAGTCCGAAGTTGTACTGATTCAGCCCACCTCAGTAGCCTCATAGGCTTGTGCCCCGCCCCTCGGGTCGCCAGCAGCGCTGTCAGAGACTGATGATCTGTGCGAATGGTGAACGCCCTGCCATACAGGTAGACATGCCAGCGTTCGCAGGCCCACAGACAGGCGAGGGCCTCCCTTTCCCCCACGAGTATTTCTGCTCGGCTGGTGTGAGGGCCCGAGAGGCAAAAGCCACTGGACGCTCCACCCCTCCATGAACCTGGGATAGCACGGCGCCGAGCGCCACCCCAGAGGCGTCACAGGTGACCAAAGTGGGCGCGGTCAGGCTGAAATGCGCCAGTGTCGGCGGGGACATGAGCTGTTGTTTGATGACGCGCACAGCCGGGATCCAGTCCCATACCGCATCCTTGCGTAACAGCTGGCGCAGAGGGGCCGTCGAGTCAGAATAGTGTGGCATGAACCGGAGGTAGTAGGCAGCCATGCCCAGAAAAGAAGACAGCTTAGACGGCGACTGCGGGTCCGGCAGGGACAGGATTGCTTCGGTGTGGGACATGATCGGGGTGATACCCTCCCTGGAGAGCCTGAACCCCAGGAACTCGACCTCAGTAGCTCCAAATGTACACTTCTCCGCGTTGAGTGTGACCCCGTGTTCATTGAAGCGCTGGAAGACCTGCTCCAGGTGAGCGTCGTGGAGTGCAGCGGTCGGCGCATGCACCACCACATCATCCAAGTAGATGCTGACCCCCTGGATGCCAGCCAAAATGAGTGACATTATTTTCTGAAAACAGCTTGGGGCTGATGACAGGCCAAAAGCCATGCGCTTGTACCTGAAAACCCCCACATGTGTGACAAACGCTGTGAGGTCCATACTGCCCGGTGCCAGGGGAACCTGCAGGTAGCCGTGACGTAAATCCATTTTACTGAAAATCGTGGAGCCATGGAAATGGCTAGTCAGCTCCTCCGCTGTGGGGAGGGGATACTTGTCAGGGATGATGGCTTTGTTTACGTCTGTCAGATCGACGCATAGACGCACTCCGCGCCCCCCCCCCCCCCCCCCGTTTCTTGGCTATCACCAGGTTGGACACCCAGGGAGAGGCGTTGATCGGTTCTATGATGTCCTCCTTCACCAGATGATGAATCTCCTCCTCCACCGCATCACGGAGGGCCAAGGGAATGCGCCGCAGCGGCTGAATGACGGGTCGGACAGACGTGTCCACGAGGGCTGGTGCACAAATCCAGTCATACAGCCCAGGCCTTCGAACAGTGTCGGGTGATGGTCAGGCCAGGACGCGGTGACCTGCAGGACGCGTAGACCCCCAGCGTCGGTCAATGTGAAGTCCAGAGCAAGAAACAGGTCTAGCCCCATGATGTTAGCCCCTCTCCGTGTGATGTAGAACTCGTTGTCAGGGATGTGTCTCTTTTTGTACTCCACAGGTAGGCAGGCTACCCCTAAAGTGGTGATCGGGGCGTGGCCATACCCCGACAGGGCATTTGCTGCTGTAGTCAACGGCACGTGACTGAAGAGCCGGTCATAAGTGGACTTATTCAGGAGCGACACTTTAGCCCCTGTGTCCACGAGGAGTGGTATGGAGGCCCCACCCACACGACATGTGCAATGACTGAATGAGGCCTGTGGGCTTTGTACTGTATTGATGGGAACAGCCCCAGACTGTGCGTGATCAGGAGGAGAGCGACACCAGCGTGCAAAATGGTTAACCCTGTTGCAGTTACGGCAGCGCTTGCCTAGAGCAGGGCAGGACAGGTCCCTGGTTGCATGCTTAGGGGAGCCACAGTTACCACAACACCCTTTGTCCATTCTCCCTCTCCCTCGGCGCCCTGTCTGCTACTCTCTGCACATCGAAGCTGTCACCATCTGCGCCAGCTGCCTCCTGGGACATGTTCTGAACTCCGGGTGGAGGTGACGTCACAGGCTCAATCACTCCAATCACTACTGCATCAGCTAGTGTCATGGTGTCCGGCTCTAATAACAGTCTCTCCCTCAGTTGAGCACACAATGTTCTTTCAATCAGCTGGTCGACTATGAGTCCATCCTCCAAGTTCCTAAAATCACAATGCTTGGCTAGCTCCCGCAAGGCAGACACATATTGCAAAACAGTCTCACCAGACCTCTGTGCTCTCTGGCGGAACTCAAAACGTTACATCCGACGGCTTCTTCCCGAGCTAAAATGCGACTTCAGAGCCTCGGTAGCAGTAGAGTACTGATCGTCGGCTAATGTAAGCGTAGCATAAATCCGTTGCCCCTCCTGTCCGAGGCAGTGTCGCAGAAGTGCGCACTTTCTAGCTTCTTCCAGATCCTCCAGACCGCTTATAGCTTATCCGCAACAGTAAGTTACTTCCGGGGTAGGCCTGATTGGCCCCGACAGGCACGTGACGCGCAACTTTCTCTGCCGCGCGGCACGCTCCGCAGAGCGGAGCGGCAGAGCTTGCGGTATTATGTAACCGCCCAAATCCGCCATGATTTTCATTCGGCGCTTCAGCTCACCTGGCAGAGCAGCGGTCCTGCGGTCCTGTGGTCCGTTGTTGACGAGTTCGAATCCCATCAAATTTTTTTTTTTTAACATGATTTTTTTTTTTACGTGTATTCTTTCGCCGGTTAAGGTTAGGCATGGTTAAGGTTAAGGTTAAGGTTAGGCATTGTTTCGGAGTTGGTTAAGGTTAGAACGGTTAAGTTTAGGCGCTGTTAAGGAGCTGGTTAAGGTTAGAGTTTGTCTTAGAGAATGGCAATATTCTTTCTATGGTTAAGGTTAGGCATGGTTAAGGTTAAGGTTAAGGTTAGGCATTGTTTCGTAGTTGGTTAAGGTTAGAACGGTTAAGTTTAGGCGCTGTTAAGGAGCTGGTTAAGGTTAGAGTTTGTGTTAGAGAATGGCAATAGACAGCCTATTTCCGCGCGACAGCTCTCAGCAGCCTCGTTGCGCGTCCTGAGTTTGCCGCGGCACGTGCATGTCGGGGCCAATCAGGCCTACCCCGGAAGTAACTTACTGTTGCGGAACAGTTACAGGCCTCCAGACCCAACGCCAATAAATAGTCCTCAAATGACGTTAGCCATCTAACCCATGGAACCGCTGGGTCACCAGGAACAGGTAGAAACGGTGGTGGCGGTGGTAAAACAAAATCAGCCATCCTCGTTCGCCAATTATTATGTTGAGACAATGAACACACGACCGTGTGGTTTCATAACTTTATTCGACTGACGGTTACGTTACAACACCAGCCCTACCTCGAGCGCTAACCACGCCTGTCCATTAAAGGCACAGTAGCCTACCGTGTAACTGCTAGTATGTCACAACCTATACGTAGCATAACAGGACATAACACTGTAGTGTACATGGTGACTGCTTGACTTAAAAAAAATAAAAAAATAAAAATAAAATATTAATAAAAATATGTAATAATTTTTTTTTATAATTTTTTTTTGGCTTCCCCTGTTATTTTACCCACGCGACGCCACTGATAGTATTGTCCCCACGAAAAAGGTGCGGGTTTCCCCAAACCAGAAACCGTGGGTGGACAGTACTATTAGAGCAGCTCTGAACTCTCGCACCACTGCTTACAACCTGGGCAGAGAGTCAGGAAACATGGAGGAGTATAAGGCTTCAGTCTATACTCTGCGCAAGGCTGTTAGACTTGCTAAGAGGACATATGCTGATAAACTGGTGAAGTAACCCACTGGGCTATGCTGTTCTGATATAATCAGAACCTAATTCCTAAGCTGCTCTGCGTTGTGTATAAACCTTACAAGCCCTGTGGTACTTAAAAAAAACAGGAAATGGTTTTACACGACGGCAACAGAGAGGCGGCGGTTGAAGAAAACGAGTCCCGAGCAGATTTTATCTGAAAGAATCTGGTTTTTAATGGGATTCAAAGCAATTACAAATCAACGATTTGAAGAATAGTGCAATGAATTCTACCGGAAGCAATCGCTATGCCGAAGGACAGTAGAAGTAGAGTAGAGTAGAGTCTAAACGTTCAATATCTAAAAGGCATGTATCTATAAGCATCTCTCGTCTCGGCTTCTTCTTCTTCGATGGTAGTTGGAATTGTCGTCTCCGTGTATCGCCGGTCGGTCCGCCTTCAGTGGGGGGAGAATGTAGAATGGATGTTGCTCGCTCAGTTGTTGGTGGGGTTCTGAATATCTCGATCAGAACCACGTACTTTAAAGACTAGACTCCTCCCGCCAAACTTTACGTCATGAGGGCGGGACTTTCTGGGAGCCAGAGAGCTTCCGATTGGATAACCAGTGGTCGTGACCGTTTGTAGTCTACCGCCACGTTTGATTCGCTGACACTAGGTGACTGTTAGTCTGGCCTAAACATGTCCCGGAACTCCTTTTAAGGCCTGCTCTTGTCGGCGGACCAACTGTATCTAACAGCTGCCTTTTGGCAGTTTCTATTACGGGAAGTAAGAGGGGGGGTATGCGGGCCAGTATATTGTATCAGTGTTTATGGTCAACAAGCCACTATTGTCTCTAAGTTTCGGCCTGAGGGAGTATGTTGTGTCAGTGTTTATGGTCAACAAGCCACTATTGTCTCTGAGTTTTGGCCTGAGGAAGTGAACCAGTAGTCTGTTGTGTAAGAGTGTAGATAACGTATTCAGCCTATGTGCAAACTCAGCCTTTATATCACCAACCCTCCCCCTCTTGCAGGAGACGGGCAGCGATCTCTGTGAGTCAGAGTGTATGATGAGTGCATTACCAAAGCTGCCAGGCTGCCGTCCGATCCCAGAACAGTTATTATACATTTTGCTTGTGAAAACTACCACAGTTTCCCCGGTTTGGGGATTCTTTATCCCCAATATTATTGTTAGTATTTTCTCAATCAAACTGTTACAAATACCTTAACCTTTTAACTGTTTAGCCAAATCACATAAAAACCAAATATTTAAAGCATCCTTTTAACGCACAGTTCATATTTGTTAGTGTCAATTACTTTCAACACCCACGTGTTAGTTGAAGTTTACACAATTCTAAGTTCACTCACACCGTTTAACAATTTACCAGTTATTTGAAAATTACACAATTTATCAGTTATTCTAAGTTCACATCCGTCTAGGTCCGTCCCTTTATACAAAAAGGACATCGGACCAATTACCAGGTTTTTGACTATACTTATGTGTCTTTAACCAAACATGTCTGTTTTGTGCGGCTAACTCTGAAAGAAAAGATTATTGCATTGCATTAACATTAAACATTTCTACAAACGGAGAGAGCTCAATAATCAAAAATCAAAAAATATATACATGCTCTCTCCATGGCCTATCATTTAGCTTTCCCTCACTTTGCCTATGTGTACCTTTGAGGTTTCTTAATGACTCGTTGCGGTCGAGTATCTCTTTCCGGGCTTGTGCTAAGCACGGGTCCCTCCGATCCTTCTGGTACACCATCCAAGTCCACAGAGGAGAAATTATTATGTTCCAATTCATAATCTTCTCCTCTGTCTGGCTCCTGTAGGAATCCCTCATCCCCTACCGGTGGCCAATCGTGGTGCACTCTGTCTGGCTCCCCATAATCATTTGCATCTTCCCCTTCGTTTAGGGGTTGCCCCCCGCCAGTTTCATCGTCCGCCGCTTCGCCTTCGTTTAGCGGTTGCGCCACCCCGGTTTCATGCTCAAGGGCCCGTGGTTCAGATTCCCATTCTTGGCCAGTATCTATTGATTTTACACAATGCGACATATGGAACCACATCGGTGACCCTTGAACCTGTAAAGCCCTTTCGGTGGCTCGGACGACTTTGTATGGCCCTTCCCGTCGCGTGCCAAACCATTTACGCCTAAATACTTTAACATAAACGTAGTCGCCCGGTATGATTTGAGGTGTAGTCGGCCTATTCACCTCCTCCCCGGTTTCATGCTCCTGTCTACTGGAGACATGATCCAGAATATTTTTGTGGATCTTTGACATGTATTTCACGTACTCGCGCATATCATTGTCCAGGATGTCCAAACTTGGACCTTTGCCTGTCGCTCGCAAGCCTGGTACTACCATGCAACGACCTAACATCATTTTGTGCGGTGTCAAACGCAGACCGCGAATTTCGCTCGAACGACATGCCATCAAGGCTAAAGGGAGAGCGTTTAGCCAATTCAAGCCTGTGTGTTGACAAATCTTAACCAATTTGTTTTTTAGTGTCCCGTTCATGCGTTCCACCATCCCCTGGCTCTGCGGATGATAAACGGCCCCCAATCGCTGTTTTACGCCTAAATGTTGGAGTATTAAACGTATAGTTTTGTCGACAAATTCTTTTCCATTGTCCGAACTTATTCTGTCCATTAGCCCAAATCTCGGACATACCTCTTGGCATAAGAACTTGGCCACCGATGCTGCATCCTTGTGCCGGGTGGCGCACGCCTCCACCCACCTTGAAAAACGACAGACAACGACAAGAATATATCTCTTCTGATTAATTGGTTTAATCATGTCTATGTAATCAATTACAAGGTCTCGCATTGGGCCATTGGGCGTGGGGATATGTCCTGGTGACACACTAATCCCCTTACGTATATTATTTTTCAAACATACCGTACATCTCCGTATCACATGATCAATTTGACTGTTTAAATCTGGCGCCCAAAAGCCATATTCTCTGATTTTTCTCCTTACCTCTCCCCGATGAGCATGGCAGAAGTCATGCGCCGTGTGGATCAGCAGTCCGACCAGGCCAACAGGAGCCACCACAAATCCACCGTGGTTGCGCCACAAACCTAAATCATCCTGACAAGCCCCCCTGGTTATCCAGAAGTTCCGTTCTACCTGACTAGCCTCCTCCTGGAAAGTCAAAACATCCTTGTAAGTTATCTTGTCCTCTAACTCAACCTTGTGTGTGATAACCAAAACCTTACCTGCCCTGTGGTACTTTAAAAAAACAGGAAATGGTTTTACACGACGGCAACAGAGAGGCGGCGGTTGAAGAAAACGAGTCCCGAGCAGATTTGATCTGAAAGAATCCGGTTTTTAATGGGATTCAAAGCAATTACAAATCAACGATTTGAAGAATAGTGCAATGAATTCTACCGGAAGCAATCGCTATGCCGAAGGACAGTAGAATTCAGTCTAAACGTTCAATATCTAAAAGGCATGTATCTATAAGCATCTCTTGTCTCGGCTTCTTCTTCTTCGATGGTAGTTGGAATTGTCGTCTCCGTGTATCGCCGGTCGGTCCGCCTTCAGTGGGGGGAGAATGTAGAATGGATGTTGCTCGCTCAGTTGTTGGTGGGTGTTGCGGCAGTAGACTGTCATAGACAGATAGTGCCGAGGGGCTGAGCGATGGAGTTCAAACAATTGACGCGCGACATGAAATAACTCCGTTCCACGTCCAGGAAATACTTTTAAGGCATTTATTCTTTCGCTTCATCATGAGACAAACAAAATACGATTTGCACTTTGCGGTATTGCGTTATTGCGGTCAAAAGATAATATGCTCTCCTAACTCTCACCCCCTCTCTCCGTGAGCTGTCAACCTCTGTGAACTGTCAACGTGAAAAGGTGAATGAAATTCCATAAGACGCTCCCATTAGCGCCACACCCCCGTGAGCACGCCCACCACCTAAAGTGACAGTACAACTAATAATACAACAAAACTAGAATACTGAATCATAATAAAGAGACCTCCATTACGGCGCCTACAGTGGGGTTCTGAATATCTCGATCAGAACTACGTACTTTAAAGACTAGACTCCTCCCGCCAAACTTTACGTCATGAGGGCGGGACTTTCTGGGAGCCAGAGAGCTTCCGATTGGATAACCAGTGGTCATGACCGTTTGTAGTCTACCGCCACGTTTGATTCGCTGACACTAGGTGACTGTTAGTCTGGCCTAAACATGTCCCGGAACTCCTTTTAAGGCCTGCTCTTGTCGGCGGACCAACTGTATCTAACAGCTGCCTTTTGGCAGTTTCTATTACGGGAAGTAAGAGGGGGGGTATGCGGGCCAGTATATTGTATCAGTGTTTATGGTCAACAAGCCACTATTGTCTCTAAGTTTCGGCCTGAGGGAGTATGTTGTGTCAGTGTTTATGGTCAACAAGCCACTATTGTCTCTGAGTTTTGGCCTGAGGAAGTGAGCCAGTAGTCTGTTGTGTAAGAGTGTAGATAACGTATTCAGCCTATGTGCAAACTCAGCCTTTATATCACCAACCCTCCCCCTCTTGCAGGAGACGGGCAGCGATCTCTGTGAGTCAGAGTGTATGGTGAGTGCATTACCAAAGCTGCCAGGCTGCCGTCCGATCCCAGAACAGTTATTATACATTTTGTTTGTGAAAACTACCACACTGGAGACACAAATGGCACAAAACGACACAAGAGGCTTATGGCAGGGACTGAAGACAATAACTGACTACAAAGTCAGCGCCCCCTCAATGGGGAGCGACGACGCCTCTCTCGCGGACAAACTCAACTCCTTCTACGCTCGGTTTGGTGTAGACAGTGGCGCTGCTAGCTCTCCGGCTAGTGACGTCACTGGCGCGCCGGCTGTTGTGGAGGGGGGGGGGGGCAACCACGGGGGGGCGGGGGGGCTCTCTCGTTGTCGGAACACAGTGTGAGAAGAGCATTTATGCAGGTGAACACCAGGAAAGCGGCAGGCCCAAATGGTATAACAGGATGCATACTTAAGTCCTGTGCCAACCAGCTAGCCCCGGTGTTCACCGCCATATTTAATCAATCCCTGGCGGAGTCAGTGGTCCCTGCCTGCTTCAAGATGTCTACCATCATCCCTGTACCGAAGAAAACCTCCCCAACATGTCTCAATGACTACAGACCGGTGGCACTCATCTCTGTGGTCATGAAATGTTTCGAGAGGCTGGTCAAGGACCACATTTGTGCCTCCCTCCCCAGTGATATGGACCCTATGCAATTTGCATACAGGACAAACAGGTCCACTGACGACGCGGTCTCCCAGGTACTGCACAGCACCCTCTCTCACCTTGACCGTCAGAAGGGGGGCTATGTGAGACTGTTGTTCATTGACTACAGCTCAGCGTTCAACACCATAGTCCCCACCAGACTGGTGGACAAGCTGATCGAGCTGAGTCTGAGCTCCGTCCTGAGCGCCTGGGTACTGGACTTTCTGAGTGAATGACCCCAGGCGGTCAGGGTGGGGGGTCAGACCTCCAACACCATCACCCTGAGCATCGGGTCCCCCCAGGGCTGTGTTCTGAGCCCCCTGCTGTACTCACTCTACACATACGATTGTGTGGCCAAGTTCAGCTCCAACTCCATAGTGAAGTTTGCAGACGACACGGTGGTGGTGGGGCTGATCTCGGACAACGACGAGAAGGCCTACCGGGAGGAGGTTGAGGTACTGGAACGCTGGTGCCAGGACAACAGCCTGCACCTGAACATTGGTAAAACCAAGGAGCTGATCGTGGATTATAGGAGAGGACAGCAGGAGACACACACACCACTGATGATAAACGGGGCTACCGTGGACAGGGTGAGCAGCTTTAAGTACCTGGGGGTCCACATCTCAGAGGATCTGACATGGTCAACACACATAGACACAGTCGTAAAAAAGGCGAAGCAGCGCCTCTACCACCTGAGACAGTTAAGGAAGTTCAGAGTATCGGGGAAGATACTCCAGTCCTTCTACTCCGGAGCTGTAGAGAGCATCTTGACTGGAAACATCACTGCCTGGTATGGAAACAGCATGGCACAGGACAAGAAGGCCCTACAGAGAGTGGTGCGCTCAGCCAAGCGTACCACGGGTATTGCACTACCTCCCCTGCAGGTTCTATACAACAAGAGGTGCAAATCCAGAGCCTGCAGAATAATGAAAGACCCCCACCACCCCAATAACAGCCTGTTCCAGCTGCTGAGGTCAGGCAGACGCCTGCGAACCCCAGCTACTAGGACAGAGAGGCTTAGGCTCAGCTTCTTCCCCCATGCCATCAGAGCCTTGAACAATGAACACTGAGTGCCACAGAACACTGATCTATTCACACACAAGCACACATGAGCACACACACGACACGCACGCTGTGCACGCTCACACACTAGCAGCCACTTTAAAGGGGAACTATTTTACTATTTCTAGCACTATTTGGGCAACTTTACACAATTCCTGTGAGTCTATTGAAGACATCTGTACGTTTTTTTTTTCAAAAAAATGCATTGGTTTATATTTCTAATCAAGTACTCAAAACCATCATTTTTCAGCCTCCGGATTTCAGGCTGTTATGGCCTGGCTCCGCCCATAAGCACTTTGAGTGACAGTCAGTCCACAGAGTGAGTGAGTGAGTGAGTGAGTGAGTGAGTGAGTGAGTGAGTGAGTGAGTGAGTGAGTGAGTGAGTGAGTGAGTGAGTGAGTGAGTGAGTGAGTGAGTGAGTGAGTGAGTGAGTGAGTGAGTGAGTGAGTGAGTGAGTGAGTGAGTGAGTGAGTGAGTGAGTGAGTGAGTGAGTGAGAGAGTGAGTGAGTGAGTGAGTGAGTGAGTGAGTGAGTGAGTGAGTGAGTGAGTGAGTGAGTGAGTGAGTGAGAGAGAGAGAGAGAGAGAGAGAGAAAAACTCAGCGTGTCTCCCAGACTCAGAGAGAGAGAGAGAGACAGAAAAAAACTCAGCGTGTCTCCCAGATGCGTGTAGCTTAATCCCAGCGGAAGAGTCGCAGAACGCTTCCGCATTCTTCGCCGCACGCCAGTACGGTAATGCGCATTTCCTTTTCCTTCGCCCAGGCGAATGAGATCCCCGCTTGGTTCGCCGCTTTGGTTCATATTAATCACATATTAACACGCTTTGGTTCATATTAATCACATATTAACACGCTTTGGTTCATACTAACGCGCCATATTAGCACACATATATACACGCGATGGATGCAGCAGGCGATCATATTAATCACATATTAACACGCTTTGGTTCATATTAATCACATATTAACGCTAACGCGCCATATTAGCACACATATATACACGCGATGGACGCAGGCGATCACTGCTACTGTTATTCAGCCGCGCCGAGGTACATGATTGATTGATATGTACTTTACATATTATCCAAACGAGGACAACACAGCTGTCAACTGTACTTTACATATTATGGAATACATGTATATTATCGCGACGCGATTCACTCGCAACGCCATAATGTTATTTCCCTGTACATTGTAACGATAACACAACGCAGGTGTCAACTTTACTTTGTAACATTGTTTTTTCGGTCATTCATAAAATTGATTGAATGAAATTGATTGAATGAAAATAACAGATTGCAGAATGGGTACAATACAGTACGGCTCAATACACACAATTGTTAAGGGGATGCAGACCAGAGAAGTGAATTTCCTGTGAAAAAACATTTATTTTTTACAGTACGTTACACACACAAATGCTACATTATGACAAATTTTACAAAGAAAGTATATTTAGATTCAAAGACTATTTTAATAGCTTTCTTTGAATACACGGTTTCTCTCCTGTGACGTACAAATGCATGTACCTCGGCGTGGCTGAATAACAGTAGCAGTGATCGCCTGCTGCGTCCATCGCATGTATGTGATTAATATGATTAATATGAACCAAAGAATATGAACCAAAGCGTGATTAATATGAACCAAAGCGTGTTAATATGTGTCGAACCAAGCGGGGATCTCATGTGCATGCACGCGCGAGCACCTCGCGGGCACCTCGCGAGCACCTCGCGAGCACCTGGGCGAAGGAAAAGGAAATGCGCATTACCGCACTGGCGTGCGGCGAAGAATGCGGAAGCGTTCTGCGACTCTTCCGCTGGGATTAAGCTACACGCCTCCCAGACTCAGAGAGAGAGAGAGAGAGAGAGAAAAACTCAGCGTGTCTCCCAGACTCAGAGAGAGAGAGAGAGAGAGAGAGAGAGAGAGAGAGAGAGAGAGAGAGAGAGAGAGAGAGAGAGAGAGACAGAGAGAGAGAAAAAAAAAGAACTGTGTAAACACGCAGCGCGGTGTTGGACTTCCTCGAACGGGAGAAGGAGAGGGAGACACGCAGTGTTTACAGTTCTCTTGCTCTCGCTCGGCTGGCAGCTAGAGGGGGGCGGGTGTTATTATGCAAATGCACACCATCTGACGTCCCGAATACGCTAATTTTCAGATGACTCACTTGAGGGAGGGACATTATTGTGAGAGGAGAATTGGAAGAATGCGCCAAATCGAGAATTAGAGACATAGATCCTATTACTATAAGTCCACATAGCTAGAAAATGACCCTAAACACTGGAAAAGGTCATTTATAAGATAGTTCCCCTTTAACACTTTAACATGAGCAGACACACACTCATGCCGCACACGCCCACACTTATGGCCAAAAAGGAAAGGTCACTTTAAATTAGTATAACAACAGTAACAGTGTATTGCACTACCAAAGCTAGCTAGCATGTCCTATAAATCAAATCAAATCAAATTTATTTATAAGGCCCGACAACACACGTTAATGTCCCCATGGGCCGTACAGGTCTTCTTTAAACAAATCAAGAAGAAAACATAACAATAAGTCAAGAACAGAACAAGAACACCATAAGGTCCAAAACATCTAAGATAAATGCAAATAAATGAAAGAATGCAAGCACTCCCAGACATACCCCACGCGAAGGTAAGGAAAAACTCACTAAAACCTAACAATAGGGAAAAAAGCTCCACAGGCAGTGTGGAGGAGAGAAACCTTAGAAGGGCCATTCAAGGGGGGATCTCCCTTCTTAGATGTTGGTGATAGTAGTGTTGCAGACGGACAGTTGGTAAGCATGCACTCATGTGTGTAGTGAAACACAGATGAGTGCATGCAATAGCAACTGAACATTTTGAAAGATTAAAGATAGAGCTAATAGCGATAGCAAATTAACATTTTGAAAGATTAAAGATAGAGCTGATAGCGGATCTATTTGAGGCACAGGGGCGGCGCAAAGAGGGTAACGTCCTCCCCGTCTTAGTCACGGGACATTGAACACTCCGGTCATTGCTCAGGGACAGCCGGAGACAGCGAGATAGGGGCGGCGCAGAGAGGGTCGCGAACTCCCCGACATCATCGCGGGACGTCCGGCACTCCGGTCACCACTACGAGACCTCCGGAGACAGGGGGGCACGCAGAGGGGGTCGCAACCTCCCGGCCTTCATCACGGGACGTCAGCACTCCAGGACAGCAACTCACAGACAGGGAGACGGGACAGGCGTTAGACAGCTCATGTGATTGTAGTGGGCGGACATAGCAATAGATACAAGTGGTAAGCATATATGTGAATGGAGTAGATATATAAAGTAAGCATATTATGTGAATAGAATAGAAGTATTTAACCCAGCAATGAAACCGCGTTGACTGTTAATCTGTTAACAGTCTGTTAATACTGTTAATCAGTTGACAGGACCACGGACAGACGATGGTAAATAACTGATCCAAGGCCTCGGAGGTGCATGTAGAGCAGTCACTGCAATCTTGGCCAAGACCCCGAGGCATCCATCACTTTAGTCAGCGCTAGGAGACGGGCACTCAGAGAGATGGGGGAGGGAAGGGGGGGGGGGGTAGGGGGGGAGGGGGGGAGGGGGGAGGGAGGGGGGAGGGGGGGAAGGGGGGGGGGAAGAGTTAGAGAGTTCCCATGTTTGTGGTGGTGCAAAAGAGCAGACATGTAGTACCCTGTAGTGCCATGTAGTACCATGTAGTACCCTGTAGTGCCATGTAGTACCCTGTAGTACCCTGTAGTACTCTGTAGTACCCTGTAGTACCCTGTAGTGCCATGTAGTACCCTGTAGTGCCCTGTAGTACCATGTAGTACCCTGTAGTGCCATGTAGTGCCATGTAGTACCATGTAGTACCCTGTAGTGCCATGTAGTACCATGTAGTACCCTGTAGTACCATGTAGTACCCTGTACCCTAACTAAACTAGACAGATTAATCTAAAGGTCAGTCCCCGACCAGGTGAGATCAGGGTAGGTTGAAGGAGAGAGAGAAAAGATGAGTCTTAAGCAGGGATTTAAAAGCTTCGACAGAGCAGGCGCCCCTGATGACGGCAGGTAATTTGTTCCACAGGTAGGGAGCGCGGTAGACAAAGGCTCTGTGGCCGGCGGATTTCTTTTTAACCCTAGGGATCGATAGAAGCCCCGCATTTTGTGAGCGCAGAGCATGAGCGGGCGAGTATCGGGAGATGAGATCGGATAGATAGAGCGGTGCAAGCCCATTTAAAATTTTGTAGGTGAGGAGTAGCACTTTAAAGTCAGATCGGGCTTGGATAGGAAGCCAGTGTAGGGCGGACAAAACTGGTGTGATGTGATCAAATCTTCTAGTTCTAGTTAGTATCCGTGCAGCCGCATTTTGAACGAGTTGAAGATTTTTGATGCTTGAATTAGGTAGGCCTGAAAAAAGTGCATTACAGTAGTCCAGACGTGATGAGACAAAAGCATGAATCAGGGTTTCAGCATCAGCCAGAGTTCAAATGGGGCGAATTTTTGCGATATTACGAAGATGGAAGAATGCAATTTTGGTGAAATCTTTTATATGTGCATTAAATGAGAGGGAGGAATCAAAAATTACTCAGAGGTTTTTTATGGTGGAGCTCTGGGATACATGACAGGTATCAAAGTTGAGGGAGATGTCCTGAAACAGGCCTCTGTGGTTTGGGGGGCCAACAATTAACATCTCAGTTTTATCTGGATTAAGGAGTAGAAAGTTTTGCGACATCCATTTTTTGACGGCAAGCAAGCAGGCCTCAAGGTTTTGTAGTTGGGAGGAATCATTTGGCTTAATAGGTATATATAATTGGGTGTCATCAGCGTAAAAATGAAAGTGTATGCCAAATTTGCGTATGATATCGCCGAGGGGTAGCATGTAAATCGAAAATAGCAAAGGGCCCAGGACAGAGCCTTGTGGGACACCACATTTCACTGGGAGGGTCTCAGATGTTAAATCATTATAGACCACGCAGTGTGTTCTATCAGTTAAATAGGATTTAAACCAAGCTAGTGCGAGACCCCGAATGCCAACATGATTCTCAAGCCGACCTAGAAGAATCGAGTGATCGATAGTGTCAAAGGCTGCACTGAGATCAAGCAATAAGAGCACAGAAGTGAGGTTTGAGTCAAGAGAGAGCAGTAAGTCATTTGTGACTTTGGTAACCGCCGTTTCGGTGGAGTGTAAGGCTCTAAAGCCAGATTGAAATGATTCATTAAGATTATTGTTTGATAAATGGTCAGTAAGTTGCGTTGCGACGATCCGTTCTAACACTTTGGATAGGAACGGAAGATTGGAGATAGGTCTGTAATTTTTCAATATTAGAGGGTCGAGGTTCGGTTTTTTAAGTAGTGGTTTAATGACGGCTGATTTAAAGGCCAGGGGCACCACGCCAGTAGACAAGGAGGTGTTGAAGATATTGAGTAGGGCAGGGCCTAGAGTTGGGAAGAGTTTTTTGATGAGAGTTGCTGGAAGAGGGTCAAACAGACAGGTTGAGGGTTTAGCCGCGCCAACCAGTTTAGAGAGGGCACTAAGTGAGACGTTTTCAAGGCAGCATAGCGTAAGGCTGGAATCAAAGTCAGGGGGAATGCCCGTCAGAGGTTGGGAGGGACTCTGATTGTTGAGTAAAGCAACAATTTCATCTCTAATGAGGTACATTTTCTTGGTAAAAAATTCATGAATTCATTAGCCGAGAACGCATGGTTTAGGGCACTTGGTTGTTTCTGCGTAAGTTTTGCAACTGTGTCAAACAGAAACTTTGAGTTGTTTTTGTTTTCATTTATGAGCCTGGAAAAATATGAGGTTTTGGCAAGTGAGAGTGCCTTTTGTAGTTACGTAAACTGTCATTCCAGGCGAGGCGGAATACTTCGAGTTTGGTCGAACGCCATTTATGTTCAAGTTTGCGACAAGCCTTCAAGGAGCGCGTTTCCTCCGTAAACCAGGGAGTTAGTTTTTGCGGAGCACGTTTAATTTTAGGCTTAAGGGGAGCGACAATGTCGAGCGTGCTACGAAGGGCGGCATTAAGTTTGTCTGTAAAGAGATCAAGGGGCCAGAGTAAGAGAGGAAGGGAGAGAGGGTGTCTGGTAGGCAGTTAACTAGAGTTGGGACAGTTGAGGCGTTAATACGACGGCTCATGTAGGATTCTACACTGTCTGGGCAAGAAACCGTCAATTTGAAATTTGATGAGGTAGTGGTCTGAGAGAGCAGGAACATAGGGGGAGACGGTCAAATATGACACAGTGAGACCGCGGGCTAGGTCAAGGGTGTTCCCACCACTGTGAGTGGGTTGGTCAACGATTTGAATGAGACCGACAGAGTCAATGATGTCGGTAAAAGCCTTATTTAGGGGATCCAGAGTTTTGTTGGAATGAATGTTAAAATCACCAACAATTAAAATGTTATCTGAGTGCATAACAAGCTCAGAGATGAAAGTTGAAAATTCATCTAGGAATAGGGTGTAAGGGCCTGGGGGGCGGTATAGGACAGCCATTACAAAGGATGCAGTGAAGGTAGGAATCAGACCGCCACACTTTCTGTTGGGTGGAGAGGGACGCAACAGGAGCACCTCAAACGAGGAAAACGTACAGTTTGCGTCGGATGTAAAGTTGTGCTTAGAGTCGTAAATTAGAGCAACTCCGCCTCCTTTCTTGGAGGTGCGTGCGATGTGGGAGCTACTAAAATTAGGGGGTGAGGCCTCGTTTAAGGGCAGAAAGTCATTAGGTTTAAGCCATGTCTCAGTGAGGCCCAATAGGTCGAGACTATGGTCTGTTATCAGTTCATTTACCAAAAGAGCTTTGGTTGGCAGAGAGCGGATGTTGATAAGGCCAACCTTCACACACTCTGTATACTTAGCAGCGCGGTTTTCAGCCATGCGGGTAGGTTTAATCGCAATTAAGTTGGCATGGTTTATCGCACAAGGACGAGCTGGGTAAAGCGGAGCGTAACGGGATATTCTAGTTTTGATTGGGTATACAGGTTTAAGGGTAGAGATAGAAAGAGAGGAGTGGGGAGCCTGGTGGAGGAGGGACCGAGCAAGAAAGGTATAAGGATTGGCAGGCTCCATCGGTTTAGCATGACTAGTAGGCTCGCTAAGAGCCTGCACCCTGGCATGCTTGTGGGGTGGCTGTCAGCCCGAAGCTATAATCTTGTCTATATTGCGAGATAAGAGAGAGGCGCCTTGCATGTTAGGATGCACGCCGTCCTTTCTCAGCAAGCCAGGGCGCCCCCAGAAAGAGGACCAGTTATCCACGAACCCTAAGCCCTGTTCTTTACAGTATTTTTCCAGCCATCGGTGTAGAGAAGCTATCCTACTCATGAACTCATCATCATGCTGGTTTACAGGCAGGGGGCCAGAGAAGATTACTCGATGCCGACTCATCTTTCTGGCGAGGTCAGAAAGCCTAACTATGTTGATCTTTGTGACCTCAGAGACTTTCATCCTACAGTCATTATTTCCGACGTGTATAACAATATGGTCGAATTTATCTTCAGTGGGTGTGATATGTGGGTTACCTTTTGCCTTGACTATGCTATTCGCCAGAAATCTCAGGTTTGCTTCAATGTCGGTAGCTCTGGCTCCCCCATAACATTTGATCTCGGCTGGCTTGTCTAGCTTAATATGCCGGGTGATGGAGTCGCCAATCACAAGGACGGGAAGACGGGGTTTCAGTGGAGGCCGCTGCGTACTGGGACCGGAACCCGCAACACGTGTAAAATCATGTTGCGGAGCAGGTGCTGTTGAGGCCGAGGCCGAGTGGTTACACTGCCGCTCCGTATTGGGCGCAAAGACCTTGTCCTGAGCACTATGTCTGGGACTCTCCAGACAAGAAGACCTCGCTAGAGGCTCCTTAGAAAAGCCTATAGTGTCCGAGATGTCTAAAGCTGACTGTTTTCCTGACTCAAGTTCAAGGACACGACTCTCTAACCGAGTTAACCTTTCTAGGAGAGAGGGACAGACAGGACAGACAGAACACAGAGCCATGCTTACACCAGGTAGAGCAGGAACAAATAAAAATACGAAGTACTATGGATCAACTGCTAAAGGCTATGTGTATGAAGCCGATTGAAGGTTTAGCTAAAGAGCTAAAACCAGTAGGTCGAGTTAGTTGACAAGCTAACAAGGCAAGAGCAGAAAATGCAGGTACAAAAGAGTGGCCTGCTAGAGGAGGGCAGGTGAGGGGCAGTAGATACTCCAATGCACTCGGTTGCCTCCTCGGAGAACTCCAGCAGGAAAACTCCAAGTCTTAACTCCAGCAGGAAAACTCCAAGTCTTAACTCCAGCAGGAAAACTCCAAGTCTTAACTCCAGCAGGAAAACTCCAAGTCTTTGTCTGTCTTAGTCGGTCGCCGGCGCTCTGCTGGCACTTGGATAGACTACACTTAAATCCCTAATGAATATTGTCCCACACCTGTAGGGGGCTGGTCTCTGAGTGATTGGACTAATTAGCACAGGCTGCTCAAGTCAAACCCTATAGGGTTAACAGAGCCTGATTGATTCAGAGAACAAACAATTACCAAAATATACAATGGATTGGGTACTAACTTACATTACTCAGCAAGATCACAGTGTAGTCCGCGCAGGCTTAGAGAAATGTGAGCTACAGGCAGCTGTATTTAACACAGGCCTTGACTCTGAGTGATTGGACTAATTAGCACAGGCTGCTCAAGTCAAACCCTATAGGGTGAACAGAGCCTGATTGATTCAGAGAACAAACAATTACCAAAATATACAATGGATTGGGTACTAACTTACATTACTCAGCAAGATCACAGTGTAGTCAGCTCAGGCTTATATGCCCTGTAAATAACTATGTACAGATACCGAGATGTCCCACCATGTTACCTGTTACCTGTTTATTGCACAATGTTGTTTTTTATTGGATTCTATTATATGCTGTACCACTGTATTGCACATCGTTGCGGGCAAGACCACCCGCATTTCATTGTATACTTGTATGCCGTGACAAATAAAACTCTTGACTTGACTTGACTTGACTTCTCTGCCAGTACTGTAAGTCTATGGAGATGTTCACCTTCTTTGCAGGGCTATAACTTTTTAAATTGTATTGCTAAATTGACATTACTATGGCCCATTCAACATCGATTAGCTATCGTTCAGGATGTAGGAACGTTTTACTTTTTCATAAACACATTCATACGAAAATACCGTCCAGAGTATAAATATGTTTTTATCGTTTTCTGCAGTATTTCCTAGAACGTGAGATATAGACATAAATGCATATATTAGATTATCAAATGCCGTTTGATACCGATCAACATTATATAAAAAATTTCAACTGTACATGGTGGTCCTAAGCGTTATGACTGATCATCCGCGGGTGAACAGAGGGGGGGGGGGGGGGGTCGTTTAAAATTCTGTGACCGACGTTAAATGATTTATGTAGTATGGGTGATATATAGATCAGAGCAGTTTGTATCGAAAATGATTAAAAAAAAACGCTGAAACTCACGGCAGCTTCCTCGTAGCGTTGAGCAATGAGAGTGGAGCAAACAGATCCCAGTTATGTGATGTGGATCGATGCGATCCAGTTCCGGTTTGTATAATACTAATATACGCCCAAATCATGTGGATTATTGAGTTATGGCAAAGATTCATATCCACGTGTGTGTCTTGAGTCCAGGGACGATAAACGAGTGGCCGGACGGAATAGGGAGATGCACCGGTATCACAAGAGATCCACTTCCGGTTGCAACTCGCCGATCAGCCACCAGGTGGCAGTATTGAAGCGTTGCAGAGTTGTGATGGCTCCCACAGCATATGACTAGGCTCCGTGAGTGAAATATGAATACCATGACGAAAATATGAAATATGAACTTGAAACACGTCGTACGCCGTTATTGGCAGAATTCGCATGAACTTGAAACCCATCGTACGACGTGATTGGCGGGAAAAGTGTTAAAAGGCGCTGGCCTTTCAACAGTAACAGTAAACAGCGCCATCTGGCACTGAAAGTGTTAATAGGCGTCTTTGTTTGCGGTTTGATTATCACTGATACAAAGTAAAATAGTGCAGTGCAATAAAATAGTTAGTAAAATAGAATAAAATAATGCAATAGTGCATTGCAATAAAATAGTTATTGTATTTTTTCGGGAGGCCGGTAAGGAGTGCATTACAGTAGTCGAGTCGGCTTGAGATAAAGGCATGGATCTGGTTTTCAGCGTCCTTTTGATTTATAAATGGCCGTACTTTAGCTATATTTCTAAGGTGGAAGAATTATGTTTTTGTCAACTTGTTGATTGTGATTTAAAGCTTAGGTCTAAGTCTACCATAACACGACTTAAGAGACTTAACTACCTCAAATACAGTTAGCAGCTGGATAGACTACAGATGGAAATTAGCTTCTGCTAAATCTGGTGGAAACATATTTTCATGTAACAATGATTAAATGTAAAAAAAAAGAAAAAAAAGAAAATATAATTTCTTTTAATAGATTCGGGGCTTTTCAGAAAACATTCGGGGCTTGAGCCCAAGTAGCCACCCCCTAGCTCTGCCCCTGTTGCTGACCTCTCTTGATCCTTGACACTTAATAGTGGGACATGATACAGGTACCGCCAGGGGGAGCTGGTGGCGACGTTGGGCAGGGGGACACAGGTGAAGAAGGATGGGCTCAGGGCGCGGCGCCGGCGGCGGAACTTTCTCTTCATCGTTTTCCAGAGAAGGTTGCTTGGAGCTGGAGCTCCGGACATCAAGCATGCGAGATATAAACCCAGTTACGAGGCGGGTTAGTAATGGAATATGCGATAGCTTAGCTTTCAGTTAATGCTAAAGAGACATTGTGAACGAAGAAGCAGACGAGCTACTGCCGAAGAGTGTGGTAAATATTGCACACGTTGCGTTTTAGCTAAAGTATAGGCGTCATGACAGGGGGTCGTCCCAACCCACAGCTTAGCTTCAATTAGGGCTAGGACCACAGTTTAGCCCGCGTGTCGCCCCACCCCTTCAGCCCAGCAGCGGACGTCACTGCACTGCACGCACCACCAGCCCCTCCGAGCCGTTACCCCAGCAGTCACCTGCCTAGCGTCTACCCAGCCCCGCCGCCTGCTATCACAGGACCTCTCGACGGCCATCGCACCACACGGACGTTCGGTGGTGGGAGCAGGCCCGCCCTTGGTTAAGTACACTCAAGCCAGTTACAGTGAGCGCTCCGAGTGCTGGAACTTTATCGGTCCTCTAAGGGCGAAGAGAAGCAGTACTTTGAACTGACACTGGTAACAGTGTTTAGAGGCGCTCCGACATTTATTATTTTGGGGAAGCCGGCTAGATAGGACCTTTGTTTTCAACGTGGGCCCACTGTCTTTTGGTTTAATGTGGTGTGATAACGTGTGTTCTTTTATAAAATTCCCATTGAATAGCTCCTGTATCCCTCTCCCTCCCCTCTCTCCCCACCTACGGGGAAACAAACAAGTATCTTTTTTTTTTGAAATTTTTTATTTTACCAGTGGGCAATGGCCACTAGATAAATTTTTTGGTACACATCAGGTAACATAGAGTGAGCAGAAGTTGGGGAGGAAAGAGGGGGGAAGGAGAGAAAGAGGGAAGGGGAAGGGGTGGAGCTGACAAAAAGAGAGGAGAGAAGAAGAAAACATAAAAGATAAAGTAAAGACAAACAAAAATAAGAATCAATAATAAAAACAAGGACAAAATAAAATTTAAATTAAGATAAAAGTAAAAAGAAAAAAAGGGGGGGGGGACATCACATAGGGTCAGACATAATATAAGACAGAACATAAAACAATAATACAATATATCAGACAGGCTAGCGGTTGTTCCTGGGGAGGATCCTTTACATTAGATCGTTATTACTTTTAGCAGAAGTCAGATCGTGTGTGTTTGACATATTCTGTCCATTTCGACCAGATACGGTAGAACTTCTCCTGCTGAATTTGTATTGAAAATGACATCTTTTCCATTATGTAGATGTCATGAGTTACGTCTATCCAATCATCTACTGTAGGTGCCTCTGGTTTTAACCATCTTCTTGTGATAGCTTTCTTGCTTGCTATCAGAAGTATCATTATCAGTTTTTTGTCGTTGAAGTCCCATTTTTCATAGGGAATATTTCCTAGGTATAGAGTGTCAAATTTGAAGGGGATGTCAATCTCAAAAATAGCTTCTAGGTTCTTGTGTATCTCTTGCCAGTATGGTACCAGGGTTTGGCATTCCCAGAATATATGTGAATGATTGGCTTCGTTTAGCCCACAGGATCGCCAGCATTTTTCCCCGGTCCCCTGATGTTTTTTTTGCCATGGGGTGATAAAAAACCTTACTAGGTTCTTCCAGCCAAATTCCCTCCAGTTGTTTGAGCCTGTTGTTTCCCATTGTTGTGTACATAATCTGTCCCATACCTCTCCTGAGATTGACATATTGCGTTCTTTTTCCCATTTCTCCTTTATGTACATTGTGTTAGTTGATTTTGATTTGGCCTGGCAGAGTCCTCCGTATATTCTGGAGACGATCCTATTACATTTAGATGATTTGACTGCTGATGTAAACACTTCCATGATTTCTTGTTCTCCCGTTCCTATTTCTCCCACAAAATTTTGATTGAAGTAATGTCGTACCTGCAGGTATCTAAAGAAATCTTTTTGCTCCAGTCCGTGTCTTCTCTGTAGTGATTCAAAGCTCTGAAACACCCCTTTGTGGACAAAAGTAAAATAATTTGTTAGGCCTTTATCTGTCCATACTTTGAATCTGCCATCTGATTTATTTGGGGGGAAATTGGAATCGAATGCACACCATCTCAACATTCTGAGCGGACCCTTCACTCCACACAGCTTGATCGTGTCCTGCCAGATTCTCAGTGCTACATTAATCCAGGGGTTGTTTTTTTCTTTCATGTTGTCTATTAATTTGTTATCTGCCACTATTGCTGCTAGTGGGACCCCGTCTGTCATTTCGCTTTCAATTTCCTTCCATCTTGCTGAGTACGATGGGGCGCACCAGCAAACTATTGGCCTCAGTTGGGCTGCATAGAAGTAGTCCCGTAAGCAGGGTAGGTTTATTCCCCCTTTTTCTTTTCTTGTCTGTAGCGTTTTGTATCTAATTCTGGGTTTTTTCCCCTGCCAGAGGAATCTTGATATTAGTCTATCCCATTCCATGAATTTCTTAGTGGGTATCTCCACTGGGAGTGTCTGGAACAGGTATAGCAGTCTTGGTAAAATGTTCATCTTTATTGAGTTCACCCTGGAGGTTAAACTTAGGAAGGGGATGAGGCTCCATCTTAATATGTCTGACTTTAGTTTTTCATTTAAAGGGCCGTAGTTGAGATAAAATATTTTTGAGATATCCCTTGGCAGGTTCACACCCAGGTATTTTAGTGAGTCTACATCCCATTTCAGATTGTATTCCCCTCTAATATGGTTGGGAGGGTTGTAGTTGAACGTAAGAATTTGAGTATTCAGGATATTTAATTTATAACCTGAAAGCGTCCCATATACTTCTAGTACGTTCATTAGTTTTGGTATTGTCTGTGTGGGTTGCGTTAGGTACACCATGACATCATCTGCAAAAAGGCTTAGTTTATGTTCTCCATCTGCCGTGCCCACTCCTTTTATGACACCAAACAAGTATCTAAACCCTTAAAGGGACGGGTTTTATTACTGTGTCTTGCCCAGTGTGGGAAGAACTTTAGTCATTACCGTAGAGCGAGAGCACTAGGTGCCCAGTGTGGAAAAAGCTTTGATTCTTGTGTAAATACATGTCAAAAGAATAAGACTTTCAGTAAAAGAGAGCTAAATGGGAACACTGTGTGCGTGTCTGTTAATGTGCATTCTGTCTAACCCTTTCCTTTCCGGGTAATGCTCATTATTGTTTAACCCTTTCCCCACCCCCTGCCTATGCCTCATTGGGACAGGTCTCTACTCGCCAATCAGGAAGGGTACTGCTTTGGGGAGAAAGTATATCATCCATCATTACTGCCATCGGGTGTGGGAGGGCACAGGAAGTATTGGGGTGAGTGTGGGTGTGTGGGGAGCTACTGCTAATCGCCCTGGAGGGCAAGAAGGACCAGCGCACCACCCCTAGGTTAGTGAATCCTAGTCCCCATCCACTCCCTCTGCTAAACCTCCACTCCAATACTCCTGGCCTACAGTCAGGGACTCAGCCGGACCCAGCTCTGCTGCGTTCCCACTACCAGGTGGCAGTGTACATCCACTCCCATAAAGCAGGGATAATCCACCCTGCTACACTTGTATGTCACAAATGTAACAGTACTGCATATATGTATGTCATAAATGTCATGATTAGTTTAGATGATTAGATTATATTTTTATATCTGTATATTGAGTATGTCATAAATGTCATTATGAATTGAAAATGGGGGATCCTGATGTAAACAAGACGAAAGTCTTTCTCTGGTCTGCATCCCCTTAACAATTGTGTGTATTGAGCTGTACTGTACTGTACCCATTCTGCAATCTGTTAATTAAAGTTTAAATAAACGCATTCATTCAAGATATCTGGCCTCGCGCGGATCTCACAGCTGTGCCCGCACAGTGCAATACTCCAATTCAGCCATTGGTAATTCAGCCATTGGGTGGGTGGCGCTGCTGAGCGGTCCCCAGACCGCCGGACCTGAGAGCGCCGGACCTGAGAGCGCCGCTGGCTCTGCGGCTCTGCAGTTGGATACTATTGGGCCATCAGGGAAAACCCCTCCCACCCACTATACACAGACTTGGCTGACAGGAGGAGCATGTGCAGTGCTAGGCTCACACTCCCTAAATGTAGCACTGAACGGCACAGGAAGTCCTTCATTCCGACAGCCATCAGACTTTACAACGCATGAATGTGCCGCACTGCATCACTGAGCACAGGGTGACAGTTACCATCTTCCTGGACTTTTACTTTTAAAACAACTGTTCAATATTACACTTACTGTAGACTTCTGTATATTTTTACTGTATATTTTATTCTTTCAAAGTCAAAGTTACGTTTATTGTCATCATGTCACGAGGTACTATTCTTAGGCAATTTGTTTTGTTATTCTTATTTGTGACTTTGTTCTGTCGAAATGTTTAATGTGAACGATTTGTAGTGTCAAAATTCCCTCGGGATGATTAAAGTATTTCTATTCTATTCTATTCAATGTCCCATGTTGACATCACTGATGGTTTGCAAATATTAAAGGTCCAATCCATGAAAATATTACGAAATGGGCCACACCACCAAATATGAAGGTAAATGGAAATGTTCTCCTGAAGTGAATCATCAAGTTCAGCTGATAGTCAGCAGCAATAAAGTAAAAAATTATACATTCACTGATGTAACATTGCTAGTAGAGGGCACTGGGAGTTAAACTGAGGACCTCCTGATCTGCAGTCAAATGCTCTACCACTCTCCTATCATCAATTTAGTTGATCCTTGTCCTATTATCGGCTTGGGATAACGATGATGATGTATTTTCTTGTAGAACTCCAGATATCCAAAAGGCAAACAGTTTAGATGGCCAAATAAAAGGCACTAGTCTCCTAAGCCAGGGATGTGGGTTTGAGTCCCTTTTGCAGAATTTAATAGCAGAGTAGCGTAGTGGAAGCGTGCTGGGCCTATAACCCAGAGGTAGATGGATCGAAACCATCCTCTGCTAAGCATGATTAACGCCAAGGATGCCAGAAGTTGACATCAACGAAGCAATCAATGTTTGTGATTGCTTCGTTGATACAGTCTTTTTTTAAATAACTACTTCCCAATGAAAAGAAGTGATACTTAATCGTATCCACTCTAAAAAGGTAGTTTGTCCAACTAACAATACTTTGAAAAGGTAGTTCAACTACAACCCAACTACACTTGATGCATTGGGATACCCTGTATCTGTTGGTACAATTTTGTCTGTATAAGCCCCAGTGGCCTAATGGATAAGGCACTGGCCTCCTAAACCAGGGATTGTGGGTTCGATTAAATTAGAAACTCTTCACGGATCAACTCAGGCCTCACAGCGTGTGTGCTACAGCATCACCCGAACATATTCACAATTGACTTGTTGGGGCAAAAACGTAGGCAAACGTTTCTTTTTTTTTGCTAAGTTTCTTTTGAGCCACTGTTGCTACACAAGTCCATGGGGACATCATCAATCAACTTATAAGTTATAAATTAAGTTATAAATTAAGTTGATCCTTGTCCTATTCTTTGCTTGGGATAACGATGATGATGTATTTTCATGTAGAACTCCAGATATCCAACTAACAATACTTTGAAAAGGTAGTCCAACTACAACCCAAATACACTTGATGCATTGAGATA
>NC_140177.1:38813757-38843757 GCF_963971535.1 Notolepis coatsorum
TCGGGCATTTTCGAGACAGGAAGCCGGTTAGGAAAAGCTTACCCTCGCCGAGATGGACCCAGGGTAGAAGGCCTGCGTGGATCCGGGCAACGGTGCTCCCGTGGGACCCGATACGGTGCCCCGGGGACCACTTTTGGCCAGGTTAAGAGTGTCTCAGGCATTTTCGAGACAGGAAGCCGGTTAGGAAAAGCTTACCCACGCCGAGATGGACCCAGGGTAGAAGGCCCGGGTGGATCCGGGCAACGGTGCTCCCGTGGGACCCGATACGGTGCCCCGGGGACCCCTTTTGGCCAGGTTAAGAGTGTCTCAGGCATTTTCGAGACAGGAAGCCGGTTAGGAAAAGCTTACCCACCCCCAGATGGACCCAGGGTAGAAGGCATGCGTGGATCCGGGCAACGGTGCTCCCGTGGGAGCCGTGTGCGTTTCGGCGAGTTTCTCCCACGCAGTTCCGAGTCTGAGCATTTTCGATACAGGATGCTATTTAGGAAAAGCTTCCCCACGCCGAGATGGACCCAGGGTAGAAGGCACGCGTGGATCCGGGCAACGGTGCCTCCGTGGGAGCCGTGTGCGTTTCGGCGACATTCTCCCACGCAGTTCCGAGTCTGAGCATTTTCGAGACAGGAAGCCGGTTAGGAAAAGCTTCCCCACGGCGAGATGGACCCAGGGTAGAAGGCCCGGGTGGATCCGGGCAACGGTGCTCCCGTGGGACCCGAAACGGTGATCCCGTGGGAGCCGATACGGTGCTCCCGTGGGACACGATTAAGAGGTTAAGATTGTCTCGGGCATTTTCGAGACAGGAAGCCGGTTAGGAAAAGCTTACCCACGCCGAGATGGACCCAGGGTAGAAGGCCCGGGTGGATCCGGGCAACGGTGCTCCCGTGGGACCCGATACGGTGATCCTGTGGGACCCGATACAGTGCTCCCGTGGGACCCGATTAAGAGGTTAAGATTGTCTCGGGCATTTTCGAGACAGGAAGCCGG
The DNA here is from genome assembly GCF_963971535.1 of Notolepis coatsorum. NCBI lineage: Eukaryota > Metazoa > Chordata > Actinopteri > Aulopiformes > Paralepididae > Notolepis > Notolepis coatsorum. Next base: position 38,814,739 of record NC_140177.1, read on the forward strand.
TTAGGAAAAGCTTACCCTCGCCGAGATGGACCCAGGGTAGAAGGCCTGCGTGGATCCGGGCAACGGTGCTCCCGTGGGACCCGATACGGTGCCCCGGGGACCACTTTTGGCCAGGTTAAGAGTGTCTCAGGCATTTTCGAGACAGGAAGCCGGTTAGGAAAAGCTTACCCACGCCGAGATGGACCCAGGGTAGAAGGCCCGGGTGGATCCGGGCAACGGTGCTCCCGTGGGACCCGATACGGTGCCCCGGGGACCCCTTTTGGCCAGGTTAAGAGTGTCTCAGGCATTTTCGAGACAGGAAGCCGGTTAGGAAAAGCTTACCCACCCCCAGATGGACCCAGGGTAGAAGGCATGCGTGGATCCGGGCAACGGTGCTCCCGTGGGAGCCGTGTGCGTTTCGGCGAGTTTCTCCCACGCAGTTCCGAGTCTGAGCATTTTCGATACAGGATGCTATTTAGGAAAAGCTTCCCCACGCCGAGATGGACCCAGGGTAGAAGGCACGCGTGGATCCGGGCAACGGTGCCTCCGTGGGAGCCGTGTGCGTTTCGGCGACATTCTCCCACGCAGTTCCGAGTCTGAGCATTTTCGAGACAGGAAGCCGGTTAGGAAAAGCTTCCCCACGGCGAGATGGACCCAGGGTAGAAGGCCCGGGTGGATCCGGGCAACGGTGCTCCCGTGGGACCCGAAACGGTGATCCCGTGGGAGCCGATACGGTGCTCCCGTGGGACACGATTAAGAGGTTAAGATTGTCTCGGGCATTTTCGAGACAGGAAGCCGGTTAGGAAAAGCTTACCCACGCCGAGATGGACCCAGGGTAGAAGGCCCGGGTGGATCCGGGCAACGGTGCTCCCGTGGGACCCGATACGGTGATCCTGTGGGACCCGATACGGTGCTCCCGTGGGACCCGATTAAGAGGTTAAGATTGTCTCGGGCATTTTCGAGACAGGAAGCCGGTTAGGAAAAGCTTACCCTCGCCGAGATGGACCCAGGGTAGAAGGCCTGCGTGGATCCGGGCAACGGTGCTCCCGTGGGACCCGATACGGTGCCCCGGGGACCACTTTTGGCCAGGTTAAGAGTGTCTCAGGCATTTTCGAGACAGGAAGCCGGTTAGGAAAAGCTTACCCACGCCGAGATGGACCCAGGGTAGAAGGCCCGGGTGGATCCGGGCAACGGTGCTCCCGTGGGACCCGATACGGTGCCCCGGGGACCCCTTTTGGCCAGGTTAAGAGTGTCTCAGGCATTTTCGAGACAGGAAGCCGGTTAGGAAAAGCTTACCCACCCCCAGATGGACCCAGGGTAGAAGGCATGCGTGGATCCGGGCAACGGTGCTCCCGTGGGAGCCGTGTGCGTTTCGGCGAGTTTCTCCCACGCAGTTCCGAGTCTGAGCATTTTCGATACAGGATGCTATTTAGGAAAAGCTTCCCCACGCCGAGATGGACCCAGGGTAGAAGGCACGCGTGGATCCGGGCAACGGTGCCTCCGTGGGAGCCGTGTGCGTTTCGGCGACATTCTCCCACGCAGTTCCGAGTCTGAGCATTTTCGAGACAGGAAGCCGGTTAGGAAAAGCTTCCCCACGCCGAGATGGACCCAGGGTAGAAGGCCCGGGTGGATCCGGGCAACGGTGCTCCCGTGGGACCCGAAACGGTGATCCCGTGGGAGCCGATACGGTGCTCCCGTGGGACACGATTAAGAGGTTAAGATTGTCTCGGGCATTTTCGAGACAGGAAGCCGGTTAGGAAAAGCTTACCCACGCCGAGATGGACCCAGGGTAGAAGGCCCGGGTGAATCCGGGCAACGGTGCTCCCGTGGGACCCGATACGGTGCCCCGGGGACCCCTTTTGGCCAGGTTAAGAGTGTCTCAGGCATTTTCGAGACAGGAAGCCGGTTAGGAAAAGCTTACCCACCCCCAGATGGACCCAGTGTAGAAGGCCCGGGTGGATCCGGGCAACGGTGCTCCCGTGGGACCCGATACGGTGCCCCGGGGACCCCTTTTGGCCAGGTTAAGAGTGTCTCAGGCATTTTCGAGACAGGAAGCCGGTTAGGAAAAGCTTACCCACCCCCAGATGGACCCAGGGTAGAAGGCGTGCGTGGATCCGGGCAACGGTGCTCCCGTGGGAGCCGTGTGCGTTTCGGCGAGTTTCTCCCACGCAGTTCCGAGTCTGAGCATTTTCGATACAGGATGCTATTTAGGAAAAGCTTCCCCACGCCGAGATGGACCCAGGCTAGAAGGCACGCGTGGATCCGGGCAACGGTGCCTCCGTGGGAGCCGTGTGCGTTTGGGCGACATTCTCCCACGCAGTTCCGAGTCTGAGCATTTTCGAGACAGGAAGCCGGTTAGGAAAAGCTTCCCCACGCCGAGATGGACCCAGGGTAGAAGGCCCGGGTGGATCCGGGCAACGGTGCTCCCGTGGGACCCGATACGGTGATCCCGTGGGAGCCGATACGGTGCTCCCGTGGGACCCGATTAAGAGGTTAAGATTGTCTCGGGCATTTTCGAGACAGGAAGCCGGTTAGGAAAAGCTTACCCACGCCGAGATGGACCCAGGGTAGAAGGCCCGGGTGGATCCGGGCAACGGTGCTCCCGTGGGACCCGATACGGTGCCCCGGGGACCCCTTTTGGCCAGGTTAAGAGTGTCTCAGGCATTTTCGAGACAGGAAGCCGGTTAGGAAAAGCTTACCCACCCCCAGTTGGACCCAGGGTAGAAGGCCCGGGTGGATCCGGGCAACGGTGCTCCCGTGGGACCCGATACGGTGCCCCGGGGACCCCTTTTGGCCAGGTTAAGAGTGTCTCAGGCAGTCCCGCCGCTGCCCCTCGCTCTGCCGCATACATGCCCACCCGAGTGGAGGTCAGGGGACATTGGGGGCCTGCACACCCATGTGGAGGTCAGGTTAGGTTGACAGTCACTACCTTAAGAGAGGCATTGTTACTCGAGGAGTGTACCCGCACTTCAGGACAGTGATCTAACCCTAACACTGAGTTGCCTGCTGTCTCTGGCCGTGGTGCTGAAATGGACACCCCTAACACTGAGTTGCATGCCTAAATTCAATTAAATTAGAAACTCTTCACGGATCAACTCAGGCCTCACAGCGTGTGTGCTACAGCATCACCCGAACATATTCACAATTGACTTGTTGGGGCAAAAACGTAGGCAAACGTTTCTTTTTTTTTGCTAAGTTTCTTTTGAGCCACTGTTGCTACACAAGTCCATGGGGACATCATCAATCAACTTTACGTTCACAGCGTTGGAAGAACAACTGGACTTCATTCAAACAAATAGCAACTTAACAAGGAAAAGTGCCAACAGTCCAAACTCCCCACTTTCAATAGAGAGCATGTCCTGACCTGTTAGCTCTACAGTCACAAATGTTGTTGTGCATATTCATGACACCTGGAAGGAGAGACCGGCTGTTGGTGATCCTGTGATCGTTCCTCTATCTCATTGATTCAGACCCTGGGTCTGTGTAGACTGGCAATATCTGTCATTCTTGTTTCGGTCACATACCCAGTAAAAGGATTTGCAATTATTAAAGGCCCTATAGGTAGAAATATTAGGAATTGGGCAGCCACACTACCAAATATGAAGGCACATGGAAACATTGTACTGAATCATGAAATTCAGCTGCAAAGGATGATTCACCAATGTGACCTTGATAGTAGGGGGCACTGGGAGTTGAACCCACGACCTCTTGATCTGCAGTCAAATGCTCTACCACTGAGCTATACCCCCTCTACTAATAAGATATAAATTAAGTTGATCCTTGTCTTATTCTTGGCTTGGGATAACGATGATGATGTATTTTCTTGTAGAACTCCAGATATCCAACTAACAATACTTTGAAAAGGTAGTCCAACTACAACCCAAATACACTTGATGCATTGGGATACCCTGTATCTGTTGGTACAAATTAGTCTATATAAGCCCCAGTGGCCTAATGGATAAGGCACTGGCCTCCTAAGCCAGCGATTGTGGGTTCGAGTCCCGTCTGGGGTGTTACAAAGCAGAGTGGCGCAGCGGAAGCGTGCTGGGCCCATAACCCAGAGGTCTATGGATCGAAACCATCCTCTGCTAAGTTTCTTTTGAGCCACTGTTGCTACACAAGTCCATGGGGACATCATCAATCAACTTTACGTTCACAGCGTTGGAAGAACAACTGGACTTCATTCAAACAAATAGCAACTTAACAAGGAAAAGTGCCAACAGTCCAAACTCCTCACTTTCAATAGAGAGCATGTCCTGACCTGTTAGCTCTACAGTCACAAATGTTGTTGTGCATATTCATGACACCTGGAAGGAGAGACCGGCTGTTGGTGATCCTGTGATCGTTCCTCTATCTCATTGATTCAGACCCTGGGTCTGTGTAGACTGGCAATATCTGTCATTCTTGTTTCGGTCACATACCCAGTAAAAGGATTTGCAATTATTAAAGGCCCTATAGGTAGACATATTAGGAATTGGGCAGCCACACTACCAAATATGAAGGCACATGGAAACATTATACTGAATCATGAAATTCAGCTGCAAAGGAGCATTCACTGATGTGACCTTGATAGTAGGGGGCACTGGGAGTTGAACCCAGGACCTCTTGATCTGCAGTCAAATGCTCTACCTCTGAGCTATACGCCCTCTCCTATTTAGTTATAAATTACGTTGATCCTTGTCTTATTCTTGGCTTGGGATAACGATGATGATGTATTTTCTTGTAGAACTCCAGATATCCAACTAACAATACTTTGAAAAGGTAGTCCAACTACAACCCAAATACACTTGATGCATTGGGATACCCTGTATCTGTTGGTACGAGTTAGTCTATATAAGCCCCAGTGGCCTAATTGATAAGGCACTGGCCTCCTAAGCCAGGGATTGTGGGTTCGAGTCCCGTCTGGGGTGTTACAAAGCAGAGTAGGGCAGCGGAAGTGTGCTGGGCCCATAACCCAAAGGTTGATGGATCGAAACCATCCTCTGCTAAGTTTCTTTTGAGCCACTGTTGCTACACAAGTCCATGGGGACATCATCAATCAACTTTACGTTCACAGCGTTGGAAGAACAACTGGACTTCATTCAAACAAATAGCAACTTAACAATGAAAAGTGCCAACAGTCCAAACTCCCCACTTTCAATAGAGAGCATGTCCTGACCTGTTAGCTGTACAGTCACAAATGTTGTTGTGCATATTCATGACACCTGGAAGGAGAGACCGGCTGTTGGTGATCCTGTGATCGTTCCTCTATCTCATTGATTCAGACCCTGGGTCTGTGTAGACTGGCAATATCTGTCATTCTTGTTTCGGTCACATACCCAGTAAAAGGATTTGCAATTATTAAAGGCCCTATAGGTAGAAATATTAGGAATTGGGCAGCCACACTACCAAATATGAAGGCACATGGAAACATTGTACTGAATCATGAAATTCAGCTGCAAAGGAGCATTCACTGATGTGACCTTGATAGTAGGGGGCACTGGGAGTTGAACCCAGGACCTCTTGATCTGCAGTCAAATGCTCTACCACTGAGCTATACCCCCTCTCCTATTAAGTTATAAATTAAGTTGATCCTTGGGGGGCGTGGTTAGCAGCAACATGTAACACGCGTCCGTTTTGAGCTCTGCACAAAAACAATTATTTCGTTAAATTTCAGCCTTTAGACTAATACTATAACTTGTTCAAATGGAGTATAACCACTCAACAATATAAGAAAAACAGTATTTTCGCAAATATTCTGTTGCACTTGAATGACAATCGACCCTCAGATGGCTAGCAAGCAAGAGCAGGCTGGCAAGAGCAGGCCTAAATCAACCCCGAAAGCCTCGGGCACTGTTGGAATCGGAACACCCAAAATGGCTGCTCCAGATATGCATTTCACCTCCATCATGCAAGCCATCAAAGACTCGGAACAACGGGTGATGTCAAAGATAGAAAGCACGGTGGCTATAATAACCACGGAACTGTACGCTAAGCTGGGAGACCTCTCCGACGAGCTACGAAGAGAAATAGCTACCGTGCGTTCGGAGCAACATGAGGCTATAGATCAGGCTAACCAAGATATCAAGCTACAGGCTACAGCCGTACAAGCGTTGGAAGAGCTAATCACTACTCCGATAGAGTCGTCGAGCTAGAAACGGAGGTGAAATCGATGAAATCTGATATCAAACAACTAACGGCCAAAGCAAATGATCTTGAGTCCAGACAACGCAGAGACAATTGGAGTAGATGAGCGTTTTGGAGGTGCACGTATGGAAGAAACGGTGGCGAAGCTGCTCCAGGATTCACTCAACCTAGACTACACACCGACGATTGACCGGGCACACAGGAGTCTGCAACCCGAGCCAAAGGATGGGGATCCCCCGCGACAGATTGTGATCAAGTTCCACTACTTCCAGGAGAAGGTGGACATCCTGAGGAAGGCATCGACTCAACGACCCATCCACCACAACAAAAAAACAGATCTACATCTTCCCAGATTACACGATGGCAGTAAGAAAACAACGTGCAGCCTTCAAGGTGGCTAGAGAGATGCTACACAGCTGCCCGAATATCAGGTTTGGTCTGTTGTTCCCAGCGACGTTGAAAATCACATCTCCTAAAGGGGAGCAGAAATCGTTCGACGACCCATCCGAGGCGGAGGATTATATAACCAGACATCTGAAAATGAGGGACTCGAACCAACAAGGTGAAGGTATCGGCTAGCCTCGTTAGCCAGCTATAGCAATTTCGCAGCTATCCCCACTGCCGGCCGAAGCCAGTCAAGCTAAACGTTATTATTACAGTTAACAGAGGTTGTTACAATGAATGTGTTTGTGTATATTGGGATTGTGCTATGGACTTGATATAGACATTAATTTGCAGTAGCCACTGCTAGCTGCTAACTCGGGACCGGAGCGAACTGTGTGTATATGATATCTCTGGGACAGACTGATGACGTCAGACTGATGACGGCGTATCTGTGCGACCAATGCTCTTGGCATCTCGACTATTCAGTGGTGATGGAGGCTAAAAGGAGGTAGAGGGCGCTGAATGTCCAAATATAATTTCACCTATCATATTAATACCCTCTTACATATATATATATGTGTGTGTGTGTATATGTATATATATATATATATATATGAGTGCTTGGTTGTGTGGGGATGTGTGTGCGTGTGCTCAATATTCCATTTAACCTTGCCTTACATAGATAAATGTTGGGGGATGCATGCATTGTGTGAATCTACCTTTTTTCTTTACTACACTGCTGCGGTATGTGTGTGTATGTGTGTGTGTTTACGGGTGCACGCACACATTCATATATATGTATTATGGTGGTTGCGCATATATGCGTGCAATTATTTTTTCTTTATTATTAATATTATTATTTTAATAGGAGGGAGAGGGCACACATTGTTTAGTCAAATATGGGCTGAAGGGGCCAATATAATTTCACTTGCCATATTAATATTCTTATAGGTATGTGTGTGTATATGTATGTATGGTTGTATAGGTGGGAGTATGTATGTGTAAGTGCTCATTCACTATTTCATTTATCCTGTTCTACCACTCAGGATATAGTTGTCGGTGGATACATACGTTGTGTGGAGCTACCCTATTTTGGTACTACATTTCCAGCGTGGGTGAGTGTGTGGGTGTGTGTGTATATATATATGTATATGTGCATTTATTATCTCTATATTATTTTATTTTTTGAGACCTAACAAGCACAGCCTGAATGCAAACATATGACTACTGTTGAGAGGTTATACTAGGAATTTAAAGTCTAGAAGACTGTTGTATTTGTTACTATGCCTTAATTGTTCTATTTCGTGCACAGCTCTTATACGGAGCGAGTTGGGTACTTAGTGTTTTTGTTAGATGGTATGCTCAATCGGAGTTGGCGCAACCTACTTAATGGGGTGGTATTTTTCTGTGTTTTCTGTACTGTTGTCCTATATGTGTGTAATTGTTCCTCCTCTGAACTCTTGGGATCGACCGTCTGGGCCCGCCTGGATCAGCGCCTCTGTCCTCAGCCTGGCTGCACTGGTATGTTCTCCACGCATTTAGACAAATTCGACCATGGCTAAATTGAATATTTTAATTTGGAACGCAGGGGGTCTTAACGCCCCACACAAGCGTGCCAGTGTCGGTTATTGAAGAGAAGGAATATTGACATTGCTCTCCTTAGTGAGACGCATTTATTGGTGGGTGATGTGTCAAGGCTAGCAAATCAACAATATCACGTTATCTCCTCATCCTCAGCCGATGATAAGACAAAAGGAGTCATCATAGTTACAAGACGTAACCTTGATATCAAAGTCCTGGATGTGTGATCGGACACAGAGGGAAGGATTACTATAGCAAAGGTTGAGTTCTCTCATAGGAAGATGGCAATAATAGCATTGTATGCCCCTAACACATTTGATTCAGCGTTCTATAATACAATCACGAAGAATATGTTGGAACTTACTGGATACGCTCTCATTGTGGGTGGCGATTTTAATGCGTGCTGGGATGCGGAGATGGATAGGTCCGGGTCCTCTGAAACAAGCGACCAAAAACGGTCCTCTAAGGCCCTCAGAATGTGGGCCCAGGACACGGGGCTCGCAGACCTATGGCGCATATCCAATCCCACCCTCAAGGATTACTCTCACCTGTCAGCCAGACACAAAACCTTCTCTCGAATAGACTATGCATTCGCGTCCCCTAATATGTTTGATAGTTTCGACGTCTCATTGGTTCCCCTGGCTCTCTCGGACCACAAGGGGATTTTCCTTAAGGCAACCTTTGGCAGGCTCTCCACGAGAGCTCCCAGGTGGCGTTTTAACTCAACCTTATTAAAGAACGATGATTTCTGTTCTGAGTTCAGGAGTAAACTAGCTGAATTCTTGCAGATCAACGTTGGCACGGTCGAAGACCCTAGGGTCCTGTGGAACGCATTGAAAGGATTTATCAGGGGTTATGTCACACTTTTCGCCTCCAATTTGCGTAAATCCCGGTCAAAAAAGCTAGAAGGACTGGAAACATTATATGCGGACCTATACGCATCTTTGCAAACTAACTATAGTGAACGACTAAACACACAACGTAATATAGTCAAGAAAGAAATAAACTCCATACTTAAACAACAGTCTGAGTTCTTGATACATAGGACAAGGCAAAATTACTACTTTCACGGTTCCAGGCCTAGCCATCTATTGGCAATGAAAATACGCTTGAATGATCATTTCTCGGATATCCCTTCGATCAAGACGCGACAGGGAACAGTCACTACTGATTCGAAAAAGATCAACGACACTTTTAAAGAGTTTTACTCACAGTTACAGACGCAGCGCTCAAAAATCAAACCAATTCTGCTGCTTGTCTGCTGCTTGTCTGCTGCTTGTTGCTGCTTGTGTGCCACTTAAGTCTACTCAGGTGTTAATTTTCCGGGGCTGTTGGCTGGGGGAACAAAGGGAGGGTAGTTAACTTAAGTGCTTCCCCAGGGAGGGGGTCGGGGGCTACTGCCCTCAGACCCCCAAAATAATTTTTATATGGGCAGTCTGACTTGGGGTACTGACCATATATTAGTGTTGCAATGCATGATAAGTAAACAGTGAAAAAAGCTAAGAAATCCGATGGGGCTGGGACATTTAGGACGAATACAAATTTAAGATGAAAATCTGCCCAGCCTGTGGGAGGAAGTGAAGGTGTGAAATCTGGCCCGGTCAAGAACAATAGGAGTCACACAATCAGTTTGGAGTGCAGTGGTGGAGGAGTGGTAGAGGCGCATGAGAGGTTTGAGTTTTGAGTGCTGTAACTGTATATAGCTCAGAGGTTAATTTCGATAACTCTAAATTTGAATCGTTCATTGGCGGGCTTGAGATACCCCACATTTCTGAGGAAGAGGCTAAGGAACTGGGGAAACCGATCACTCTTATGGAACTAAGGGAGACGATTGCTGAAATGCAGAGGGGTAAGGCACCAGGCTGGGATGGTATTCCACCCGAGGTATATTTAGCTTTCTGGGACCAACTGGGTCCATTGATGCTCGATATGATCAATTGCACTATCGAACAAGGGGAGTTCTCAAGAGATGTCAACATGGCGTTGATTTCTTTACTTCTCGAAAAGGATAAAGATCCCAATGATTGTGGTAGCTATAGGCCCTTGAGTCTTCTCGGGGCCGATCTAAAAGTGTTTGCCAAGGTGCTGGCCCGCCGCCTGCAGAGATTTATGACGGTATTGGTACACTGCGATCAGACTGGTTTTATCCCGGGGCGCCTGGCTGCAGATAATCTTAGGAGGCTGTTGCATGTAGTCGATAACAGTAAAGACAATACAGCTCCGTCCACAGTTCTGTCTTTGGATGCCATGAAGGCGTTTGACAGACTAGAGTGGTCATACCTGTGGAAGGTACTTGAGGTTATGGGTCTTGGAAAGAGTTTTATTCATATGATTAAAGTCCTGTATGCCTCGCCGTCGGCAATGATACTGACAGGCAAAAACTGTTCCACAGTTTTTCCAGTCTCCAGATCTTCTAGACAGGGTTGTCCTCTGAGCCCAGGACTATTTGCGCTTTCCCTCGAACCATTGGCCCAATTTATTAGGCAATCGGAGGACATCGTCCCCATAATGGTCAATAATACTCCACACAAAATTGCTCTCTATGCGGATGACCTACTGATTTTTATGGAAGACCCCTCGCGGTCGGCCACAAAATTACTGGGAATAATTGACGACTTTGGTAAATTGTCAGGCTTTAAGATTAACTGGAACAAATCAGCCTGCCTACCTCTTAATGAGCTGGCCAAGGCGGTGCGACTACCAGCTGATATCCCCATAGTGGAACATTTTAAATACTTGGGCATAGAGATATTCCCCATGCTGAGTCAAACTACTAAGTACAACTTCACGGGTACTTATGAGAAAATACGCCAGGATCTAGACAGGTGGTCGTCCCTTCCTAACTCCTTACAAGCCCGGGCTTCCATAATCAAAATGAACGTCCTGCCTAGGATACATTTTGTTAGCTCAATGCTCCCCCTGCCCCCTCCAATAGACCACTGGCGCAAGGTACAATAGATGGTATCTAAGTTTATCTGGAATAACAAACGCCCGAGAATCAAAAGAGCTACTACTCAACGTAGGAAACAAGATGGGGGCCTCGCAATCCCTGATTTTAAGCTTTATTTCTGGTCCTTTTCACTGAGACCTCTGATGTGCTGGCTAGACCCTGTAGAGGCTGTATCTTGGCGCTCCTTAGAAGCGGCGGCGGTTTCACCGCTAAGATTGCAGGATGTAGTGTACTCCACTGTCCCTATTTCGAAATGCCGACTGAGGTATGGACCGATCATAACTCACGTGATCCAGACATGGCGTAATGTACAGAAGTCGTGTGGGGTTAAATGCCCATGGCACCTGGACTCTCAAATTTTTTATAATCAGCAACTACTTGTTGGGCACAAGCCGGTTAGTATTCCTCAATGGCAAAGGAGGGGAGTTTATACTCTGGAGGATATTTATGATAAGAACGGCCTTCGGGCGTTTCAGGACTTAAGAGAATTTTATGATCTTCCCGGCGAGTCCTTCTTTCTTTACCTTTAACTAAGGTCAGCGCTGAGGGCGCATGGCGTGCCGTGGGCTCAAGCTTTGCAACCACACCCCTTCCTCAGGCTCATAGTGGACAGGACGACCTCCAGAGGGTTTGTCTCAGACTTTTATACGCTCTTAATTCAATCCACGTATAAAAATGTGTCATTGGATACAATCTGGCGTGTGGATATCCTGGAGTTGGACCCCGAGTTTGACTGGGATGATGTTTGGGCAAATGTGGCATTGTCTTCCCGCAACCCCAATCACCAGCAAATTAATTTTAATTATATTCATAGGACCTATCTTACACCTAGGAAGCTATTTGCTATGGGACTGGTAACCGACTCTCGGTGCACTTTGTGCTCTCAAAGGGCCGCTGGCACTTATATGCATATGGATTGGGATTGCCCACCAGTGGCCCGCTTCTGGAGGTCAATAACGGACAAACTTTCAGATTTGTGTGGCTTAACTATCCCATTCACAGCTGTTACGCTACTCCTGAACGATATAACGACACTGCCCGCGTCCGTGCAACTAAAAAGGGTTGTCCTAGCGGGCGTCACAGCTGCGAAGAAGCTAATAGCATTGAGATGGAAGGAGCCTGAGAAGCTCACAGTGATTAACTGGTCCCTAACACTGTTGGATGTGATTTATCTTGAGATATCCACGGCGCGGGTGATTGGGGTGGGGCAGGCCGGTATTGACCTGTGGTTTGCAACAGCTGAGAAGGTCAGGACCGCCGTGTGCGGCTGAGCGGGGTTGAGGTGCTTGTTCGGGGGAGTCCGGCGGTCTCGTGGGAGGGGGAGGAGGAAATGTCTTGTCTGTCTTGTCTTTTGTCTTGTCCTTCTTAACCTTAATTGGGGGATTTTATTGGGGGGGGGGAGCTATTTTGCTATTTTGCTTTTTCTTCACTGTTTGGGCACTTTTGCACGGTTCCTGTAGGTTTTTGTTTTTCGAAAAGGTTCATTGTTTTGTATTTCTGGTCGGGTACTCAGGGGCAGCGTTTTTCTACCTCAGGATCTTAAGCCGTTTTGAGGCTGGGCTCCAACCACTGTGTGGCCTGGTGACAATTGCCACATTGTTATGCAGCTGGAAATCTCTGACATCACTGATATGCACGTTTTGAGATGACTCAGTTGGTGAGGGTGAGGGATGTGGGGGGAATTGGAAGAGTGCGCCAATATGAGTATTAGAGACATAAGTCTTATTGATATAGAGCCACACGGCCGGGAAACGGTACTGAATACTGGGAAAGGCCAATTGTAAGATAGTACCCCTTTAAAATTAAAATGTTGTACTCTGTTTTTATAAATTGTTATTTCTTTTATTATTATTGTTCTGTTATCTCCCTGTGAAGTTCTGTGTATTGTTATTATGGTTATTGTATTGTGTTGTTTTGTTTTCATGTTAAGTAAAAAATTTATCAAAAATGAGGCCAATATTGCGGTCTGGTGGGCCGTGGTGGAAAAACTAAAAGAACACATATGACTCTGGAAATTGAGTACTGAATAAGGTATTATATTGATGGCTCACGTTGGGGTCCTGGGGCGAGAGGGGGGGGCGGGGGGTGGGGGGAGATAGAGCGAATATTCATGTATGTTGATGGTTATGGTGTTTTTGTATTTTTATTTTTGTTTTGTTTATTATTTTTCATTCAATATTGGTCCTATGTATATTTTCTGACCCCCTTCTGATCTGGGTCTGGTGATCGTGGGCTCTGGCTGGGGTGGGCCGCGGTTCGGGGTCTCTGCGGGTCGAGGCGCTAAAGAGGCGTGGTGCTTTGGCTCGCGGGGGGGCCGGGCTGTGGGTCCTCCGGGACTGTGGCTTGCGGTTGCTGGACCTGGAGGTGGAGGGGGCTCGGTAAGCACTTTTTGTAGTAAAGATTTTATTTTGTTATCCTTTTTCTTTGTGACAACTTGTATTGACTGGTTGTGTATCCGATATATAATAGGTCTAATTTATTGTCTAGTCATTGTTGAGTTAGTTTGTGTTCTTGGATGTCTGTTATGTAATATTGTCATTATTGTGCTGTGTTGTTTCTTGTTTGAAAATATGAAAATAAAAAGATTTGGTCAAAAAAAAAAATTAAGTTGATCCTTGTCTTATTCTTGGCTTGGGATAACGATGATGATGTATTTTCTTGTAGAACTCCAGATATCCAACTAACAATACTTTAGTATTTGACGAATGAGGTCTGCATGGTCGGAGCCTATCAACAGGGTCGGCATAGCATTGTCTATGAGCGGGATCGGTAACTTGCGCAGATGTGCATATTTCTCCATCAGCTTGGCGACGGGGTATGTGTACCGCGACAGTCCTATTTCTTGGCTGGTGAAAGCGTCTGTAATCTGGTACCGTCGCTCAGGCTGGCCGCTTGCTGCGATAGAGAATGAGACATTCTCGCCCTTTATCGTCTTCAAATCTCGTCTGGATCAATGAAAAGGTAGTCCAACTACAACCCAAATACACTTGATGCATTGGGATACCCTGTATCTGTTGGTACGAGTTAGTCTATATAAGCCCCAGTGGCCTAATTTATAAGGCACTGGCCTCCTAAGCCAGGGATTGTGGGTTCGAGTCCCGTCTGGGGTGTTACAAAGCAGAGTGGCGCAGCGGAAGCGTGCTGGGCCCATAACCCAGAGGTCAATGTATCGAAACCATCCTCTGCTAAGTTTCTTTTGAGCCACTGTTGCTACACAAGTCCATGGGGACATCATCAATCAACTTTACGTTCACAGCGTTGGAAGAACAACTGGACTTAATTCAAACAAATAGCAACTTAACAATGAAAAGTGCCAACAGTCCAAACTCCCCACTTTCAATAGAGAGCATGTCCTGACCTGTTAGCTGTACAGTCACAAATGTTGTTGTGCATATTCATGACACCTGGAAGGAGAGACCGGCTGTTGGTGATCCTGTGATCGTTCCTCTATCTCATTGATTCAGACCCTGGGTCTGTGTAGACTGGCAATATCTGTCATTCTTGTTTCGGTCACATACCCAGTAAATGGATTTGCAATTATTAAAGGCCCTATAGGTAGAAATATTAGGAATTGGGCAGCCACACTACCAAATATGAAGGCACATGGAAACATTGTACTGAATCATGAAATTCAGCTGCAAAGGAGCATTCACTGATGTGTCACAAACAGGTAATTTATGACAAATAGGGAGTCCACACGTGATAACAATTTAACAAAAAATGATTTATCTAAACAAACAAAGACATAAGCACATGAACAATGAAATGTTTTGTATTAGAATCAGTGGTGAGTGCAGTGTGTGGATGAGTGAGTAAGTATGCTGTGGTGTGTGTTTGGTGTAAGTATCAGTGCTATAATATGTCAAAAGGGTGCAGCTCGGGTGTTGGTACAACCTGTGCCTGGGAGTGGAGAAAGCAGACAGAGAGGGAATTAGAATGAGACACATATATTGAGGTGCAGGCAGCTCTGCTCTGCACAGGTGAGTCTCATACAGTTAACGAGCCACCCACTCCACCATGCTTCCTGGTGAGTCAGACTCTCCATTTAGCAGGTAGAGTGGGGGTCGTCACACCCTCCCGCTAAAGAAAAGGGTTCTTCCCTATTAACAAATTACATTTTTATATACAAGTGACTAACCAAACTAAATCAATACATAAACTCAAGTAACACAATATTTTGTCCCCTATATTCAAATCAAAATAAACATTGTTTTACCCTTCACCCATTCCCCTCACCATCCTGCCTCCGCTCTCAGCAACATAGGGCCCTAAGAAGCTATTTAAGAGAGCAGGAGACAGTAGGGATTGGGGAACAGATAGAGAGAGGCAAAACAAGGTATCCTCATGGGACCAACTTAGGGTATGCGGGACAATGCGTCCGCAATCACATTCTGAGACCCTTTAATGTGACGAATGTCCAAAGAATAGGGCTGTAAAAACAAAGCCCACCTCATCAACCTCTGGTTGGGATTTTGGAGGGACTTTAAAAAGGTCAAAGGATTATGATCCGTGTACGCCACCAGGGGAGTCACCCCTGACCCCAGATACACATCAAAATGTTGGAGTGCCCAAATCAGTGATAACGCCTCCTTCTCGATAACTGAGTAGTTAAGTTGGTAGGTGTTAAATTTCCTCGAGAAGAAGGCCACCGATTTATCCACCCCATGCACATCCGCCTGCAGGAGGACTGCCCCTGCCCCCACGTTGGAGGCATCCACCTGTAATGAAAAGGAGTCATTTAATCGTGGAGCAGTTAACACAGGTTCAGAGCACAATAGGGCCTTCACATTTTCAAATGCCACTTGGCATCTGCCTGACCAGACATACTTGGAGTCCTTCCTCAACAAGTTAGTCAACGGCTCTACTACGGATGAGAAGTTGCGACAAAAACTCTGATAATAGCCCACTAAACCCAGAAAACGCATCAAATCCTTTTTTGTCGCTGGAGGGGGATAATTTACAATAGTCACAACTTTATCCTGAACCATGCGTACGCTGCCCTGACCGACCACCTTTCCTAAATAGGTGACAGTGGCTCTTGCAAATTCACATTTGGCCAAGTTAACAGTCAACCGTGCCCAGACCAATTTTTTGAACAGTGCCCGGATACGCTGAAGGTGTTCAGACCATGTGTCGCTGTAGATCACCACATCATCCAGGTAGACGGCACACCCATCCAGACCAGCCACTACTTTGTTCATAAGGCGCTGGAAAGTAGCGGGGGCGTTTCGAAGACCAAACGGCATGACTAAATATTTGTACAACCCAGAGGGAGTGATAAAAGCACAAACCTCCTGGCCACGCTTAGACAGCGGGACTTGCCAATAACCTTTTAAAAGGTCAAACTTACTCACGTAAGTAGCCGATCCCACCTGATCTACACAGTGTTCCATGCGGGGAAGAGGAAAGACATCTGGTTTGGTAATGTTATTCACTTTACGAAAGTCAGTACATGGTCTATAGCTTCCGTCGGGTTTACCGACCAACAGGCAAGGCGACGCCCAACTTGACTCGGCAATTTGGTTGTCCAACATATACTGAACCTCATTGTCCAAATGCTTGCGTTTCTCGGGTGAGACACGATAGAAGCGCTGCTTTATTGGGGCTGCCTCTCCCACATCCACATCATGTTCAATTAGATGTGTGCGTGAGGGTACATCTGAAAATAAAGCAGGAAAACGGTTAATCAGAGCTATTAACTCAACACGCTTCGAGTCATCCAAATCGGCCAAAATCACATCCAACCTCCCCAATGACTCTGAATTTTTCAACCGCCCCTGCAACACCACATCCGGGTTTACTCCTTCCTCAGGGCCGGCTACTGGAGAGGTGGACCTGTCCACTGTAGTGGTACAAAGAGAAACCTTCTCAGTCTCCCCATTATTCTCCCCATCATTCACCCCCCCTTCAGCACGGCCAGAGTAGTAGGGTTTTAAAAGGTTCACATA
Organism: Notolepis coatsorum; assembly: GCF_963971535.1. Lineage (NCBI taxonomy): Eukaryota > Metazoa > Chordata > Actinopteri > Aulopiformes > Paralepididae > Notolepis > Notolepis coatsorum. The sequence continues at coordinate 38,831,707 of NC_140177.1, forward strand.
ACACACCCTATTTGCCCTCCTGCCTTTGGCAATAACATAATTCAGGTCAGACACCCGCCGCACAACAGTGTAAGGGCCCGTGAACTTTGCCTGAAAGGGAGACGTTACTACCGGCTGTAAAAGCAAAACTTGATCGCCAGCCTTAAACTGCCTAAGCTCAGTGCGACGATCATAAAGGGACTTCATCTTTCCCTGAGACCTCCCCAACTTCTCCTTCGCACACTCAACAGACAAAAACAACCTGCGTCTGAAACCGTTGACATAATCAACCAATTTCCGAGGGGGTTCTGTCATGTCCCAGCTGTCTTTCAACACAGCCATGGGACCACGGACTTTGTGACCAAAAACCAGGTCATTAGGGCTAAACCCCGTGCTCTCCTGGACTACCTCCCTGGAGGCCAATAGAAGCCAGGGAAGGCCCTCCTCCCAGTCACCCCCTAACTCCACACAATAGGAGCGCAGCAACGACTTCAACGTCTGATGAAAACGCTCTAACGCTCCCTGAGACTGGGCATGATAAGCTGACGCTTTGTTGTGCCTGATGTGCAGTTGCCGGAGAACTGCCGCAAACATGTGTGAGGTGAAATTGGAACCTTGATCACTCTGAATGATCCTGGGTACCCCGAACACAGAAATGAACTGTGTCAGCGCCTTAACAACAGACTGTCGTTATTGACCTAAGCGGAAACGCTGCCGGGTATCTGGTCACCTGACACATTACCGTAAGCAAATACAAATGTCCCTGTTTGGAACGCGGTAATGGTCCAACACAGTCAATAATCAAATGTTCAAATGGCTGATCAACAGCAGGAATAGGAGAGAGCGGGGCCGGTGTGATGGTCTGACTGGGCTTCCCAGTTAACTGACACGTGTGAAACATTTTGATATATGCTGCAATATCACGTTTTAAACGGGGCCAAAAACAGTGTCTCAGCGCACGGTCATACGTTTTCCTCACTCCCTAATGCCCTGCCACATTGTCATGACAGGTCTGCAACACCAATGGATGAAATTTGCATGGTACCACAAACTGAAAAATGGGGTCACCCACGAAAGCATCCCCATGCGGTATCCACTTCCGAAACAATAAACCGTCATGAAGACAGTATCCCTGCGCCAAGCTACCTATGTCTTCAAATGGTACGGCTTTCTCAAACAGCTCTCTCAAAGCTGGATCATTCACCTGTTCTGCAACCAAATCAGCCTTCGACATGGTCTGGAGCTGCTCAGGCAGAATCAAACCCACATGAACCGAATCAACACCTGTCGCCTGGGTAGCACCCGGTGTGTCACCCGCCGCTGTCATGGCATGTGTAACCGCACAGGCTGGATACACAATGACATCAGATGAAGTGTCTAACAAAGTTGGACTAGGTGACTTTTGGGTGACTACATTAGGGAGAGGCCCATCGGCCCACACTCGTACCCCGGCCAGATTGTTACCCAAAATGATGTCCACTCCATCAACAGGCAACTCAGCACGCACACCTATCTGCACATCACCATTTCCCAAACCTGAAACAAGAGAAATGTTATGCACAGGAACAGGGAACACAGACATCCCCATCCCTCGAATCAAGATAACATCCCCTGTGTCAGAATCAATTGAAAAAGGCAACACCGACTCACGCACAAACGAATCGATTGAGCCAGTGTCCCGCAGTATCTTGACCGGCACCCTAACGTCACTGCCCTGTAAAGACACAAAACCATCAGAAAGAAACGCACCATAGTCTTCCAGGCATGTCTGTCCTATGGTCTTAGCAGACGGTACCAATGGTGACACCATCCCATAGGTGAGGGAATTGGCCAGCAGAGCAGGTTTTACTTGTGCCTTAAACCCACCCCTCGAGCCAAGAAGTGGGCACTCATCCTTCCAATGTCCAGAACGTTTACAGTAGTTACATGTTTTGACAGACGCCGGTGGCTGTCTATACCGTGTGTCAGACGCAGGTGGCTGTCTATACCGTGTGTCAGATGCAGGTGGCTGTCTATACCGTGTGTCACCATCACCCCTCCTCTCTGATCCAAACTTTGGACGAGGAGAAAAAGTCTCTCTGCTATGAGCCTTTTCTATAGCTAAACCACCGAAGTTACCCTTGTGAATTAACACATACTCATCTGCCAATGCTGCAGCCTCCCCCGGCGTCACCGCACCCTGCTGTGTAATGTAAGTTGCCACATTTACAGGAACAGAGTTTTTAAACTGTTCTAATACCAGCAGATCAGAGAGGTGGTCAAAGGTATCGACACCAGACGCTACACACCAATGGGTAAACTGGGTACTTAAATCCCGTGAAAATTCAAGATGAGACTGTTTGTCCCTCTTCTTCCACGTACGGAACCGCTGTCTGTACGCCTCAGGTATAAGTTCGTTCACCTTAAGCACTGCCGATTTCACCCGCACATAAACCTTACAGTCCGTGGGACTCAATGCAGAGTATGCTTCCTGGGCTCTACCAGTGAGAACACACTGTAACATCATACAACTATCCTCACTACTCCAGTGCCTTGCATCTGCCAAACGTTCAAACAATGAAAAAAAAACATCGGGGTCCTTTTCATTAAACTGAGGAAGCAAACGCAGTTCACGTAAAACGTCAAATTTACCCCCCTGAGACGGATCCCCAGTACCATCAGTAACATCAGAACTGAGCCACTTTCCTTCCCCGACCAAATCTAGCTTTCTATTCTGCACCTGAGCTTGCACTTCTACTTTGGCAAGCTCAGTCTTTTGCTTAAGTTCCTCCAAAGCAAACTCTTGTCTGTGCTTACTATTCTGCTTAAGTTCTTCCAAAGCCAACTCTTGACGCTGCTGCAGTAACAGAAGTTCCTTCTGCTGCTCAAAACTGAGAAGCGGTACCCCAGCTGGCTTGAGAATACCTTTCTCCACCAACTCTGCCTTCAAACTGGCCTTGACCGCCACTTTTGACAGTCTAACAGGAATCTCAATCTCATACTTCTCAGCAATCGCTAACAACTGCTCCTTAGTTCCACTGATGGTGACTGCTCAAATTCCTCCACAACAGAGGTCATAATGTACCAGTGGCTACAAACAAACCAAACTTATGTCGGGACCATGAAGCGTGAACACCAATAATAAGACAGTCTGATCCAATGAACCTCCCCACCCTGACTAACTACAGGTCCTAACTAACTAACTAACTACCTCAAAACCTCAATCTTCGTGCCACTACTTGTAGGGGGTATCTATGCACTAGAACTCTCTGGGCAGAAAAAGTACCTGTTATACAGCCACTCCTCTGAGCCAGAGACGTGCTCCCGAGAGGACAAAAGCGCCTATGCCAGTGCCTGTCTCTGCCTACGTTTTTGCAGCCGCCTAAAAAAGAAAATACCAAGACAAGTCCCCCTATTGGAAACCTGCCCTCTTCGCCTACCTGGGGATTTTTGGTTCCCAAAACACACAGACTGTATTATTAAGGCATCAAACCCCAAAGCCACAACACAAGCAATAACAAACAAACAAACAAACTGTAACCAAAAACAAAACAATAAAACAAATCTCTACTACAAGAAACCTGCACAAACAAACTGCTACTCTCTCCCAAATCCTACACAACCAACACCCCCAAGAACAAATCACGTGCTAACTCCCCAACACTGGCATACAAATAATTAGGCTACAAACAAACACTAGCCAACAGGCTACAAATACTAGCTGCAAACCTACAGGTCACATTATATGATATTCTGTACCCGCAAAAAACTAAAACAAAAGGCTGGCTGCCACAAAACAGTCACATCTAGAGACCTCAAAACCTACTCTAGCGAGGCCTTCAACCTTGAACTGGAGAGTCTGGACTGGTCAGATGAACTCAATGGTACACTGGTTGAAGAAACATGGCTTGGTTTCAAAACCAAATTCTCAACAATACTAAACGACATGGCCCCCCTAAGAACCACCAGGGTAAAAAATCGCGCTGAGCCGTGGATGCACTCCGAAATACTGGCCGCTATGAAAACCAGAGACAGAAAATGCTCTGAGTTTCGTAAAAGTCAGTCAAAGCTTACTAAAAGCACGAGCAGTGAACTCCAAGCCCACGTGACTGAACTCAAACTAGAAAGAAACAGACTAAGAAACGACGTAAACTCCATGATCAAAACTGCAAAAAAGAATTTCATCAATGACAAAACTGAGGAAAACAAAAACAAACCACGTGAACTTTGGAAATTACTCAATAATCAACTAGGATGCAGTAAAAAACTTAAAACCAGATTCTCAAACATAAACATAAAAACGGACAACACGCTCATCACAGACAAGCTGGATGTAGCCAATTACTTAAACATTTTCTTCACAAACATAGCCACAACACTGGTAAACAAACTACCCTCCCACTCAGGGCTTTATGGGGTAGAACACATAGTAGCTTACTACAAAAACCTAGGGGTCCGCAAGGACGACTTCAAGCTGGAAATGGTAACAACAGATGAGGTACTCAATAAACTGAGCGCCCTCCAACCTAACAAGGCCACTGGCCACGACAACATCCCTTCCAAATTCCTCAGAGACTCAGCAGCCGCCATCACCCCAATCATCACACACATAATAAACCTCTCCATAAAACAGGGACACGTCCCCAAGGACTTCAAAATTGCGAGGGTGACCCCTCTGCACAAAAAGGGCAGCAAATTAGACCCAGGCAACTACCGCCCTGTTTCTATTCTCACCTCCATCTCGAAAGTCATGGAAAAAATAGTCTACGAACAGGTCGAAAAGTACCTGGCGGAAAAAAATCTAATCTACGAATTCCAATCTGGCTTCAGAACATCCCACTCCACTGACACATGCCTTCTCTATTTGAATGACCACATCAAACAAGAGGTGGACGCAGGCAAATACTGCGGCATGGTCATGCTGGACCTACAAAAGGCCTTTGACACGGTCAATCACTCCATTCTGATTGACAAGCTAAAAGCAATTGGTTTTGATAGTCTATCAGTGAGCTGGATGCAATTCTACCTTGAGGGGAGGGAACAGATGGTGGAGGTAAACGGTACCCTATCCCCCCCCCTCACAGTGAGCTGTGGTGTTCCACAAGGAAGCATACTAGGACCGCTACTGTTCCTAATTTATGCAAATGACATGTCGTCAGCTTGTGACTGCAACTTGTTCCTGTTTGCGGACGACTCAGCCCTGCTGGTCTCTGACAAGAACAAGTTACAGGTTGAAAAAACCCTCAGCTCGGAACTAGGCAGAATCTGCATATGGCTCGCTGATAACAAACTATCATTACACATGGGCAAAACAGAGTCCATTCTCTTCGGTTCAAATAACAAACTCAGCAAGACCGACGGCTTCTCAGTTACAGTGGGTGACAATATTGTCACAAGGAAAGATGAAATTACCTACCTGGGTTCCATCCTAGAGGCTAATCTCTCCTGTGACAAAATGGCATCCAATGTAATAAAAAAAGTCAACCAACGAACTCGATTCTTGTACCGGATCTCCTCTCTGGTAAACAGGAATACCCTGAAGACTCTGGCAGGAGCACTCATTCAGGGGTACTACGACTATGCTTGCACCTCATGGTACTAAAGCACCTCAAAGGCGCTAAAAACAAAATTACAAACATCTCAAAACAAACTGGTCAGACTACTGCTTGACCTTACTCCTAGAACCCACCTCACCCCTGCCCACTTTGACAACCTAGGATGGCTTAGAGTAGACGACAGAGTACAGCAACTTGCAATGGGCCTGGTCTACAAGATACACTACACGACCAAGGTACCCATGTACATGACAAAATACTTCCCAAAGGTCAGTGAATACCACGATCACAACACCAGAGGGAGCTCCACAAATCATGTTAAACCCAGATTCGGCTCAAATAAGGGACTAAACACGTTTCGCAATTATGCCACATCAATGTGGAACGCCCTACCCAAAGCTGTAAAGGAATGTGGATCACTACCCACTTTCAAAACCTCTCTCAAGGGACACCTACGGGAGACTGCAATTCAACACTGGCCCCTGTAAATATCCTAACCCAACCCCCTCCAATGTACAGTCATTTACCTAGTATGGTTGTCAATAGTCCAATGTACAATTTTGTTTGTTTGTACAGTGTCTCCCCCCCCCCCCCCCCCCTCAATGTACAGTTTTGCTTGTATATACAGTGTGCCCCCCCCCCCCAACCACCTCCAATGTAGATTACCCAGTATGGTTGTCAATATCCCAGTGTACCCAACCCCCCCCACCCAACCTCCTCCAGTGTACAGTTTCTACGTCAAATGTATATACTCCCTTTTCCTGACTCCTTCTGTATCACAAACAGTACTGTATTTGCAAATCTGGTATGTCATAAATGTATAGATGTAGCAGTACTGACTATCTGTATGTCATGTATGTCATATATGTCCTGATGAATTGAAAATGGGGGACCCTGATGTAAACAAGACGAAAGTCTTTCTCTGGTCTGCATCCCCTTAACAATTGTGTGTATTGAGCTGTACTGTATTGTACACATTCTGCAATCTGTTAATAAAGTTTTCAATCAATCAATCAATCAGACACTAGCCAAATTAAGCAGCCTAATTACCTTTCAAAATAGCCCTCCTGTACTCAAGACAGAGCCCAAACAAATTGTCCCCATAGGAACCTAAACACAAATGCCAGCCAAATACACAATACCAAATGCTAATCAAACTACAAATACCAAATGCTAGTATGAATCCAACCAAAATTCAACCACACTAGGCCAAATACAAACAAATGCACCAACCCCTACAATAAGGCCCTACAAACGGACTGAGCCCCCAATTTGTCACAAACAGGTAATTTATGACAAATAGGGAGTCCACACGTGATAACAATTTAACAAAAAATGATTTATTTAAACCTATCTAAACAAACAAAGACACATGAACAATGAAATGTTTTGTATTAGAATCAGTGGTGAGTGCAGTGTGTGGATGAGTGAGTAAGTATGCTGTGGTGTGTGTTTGGTGTAAGTATCAGTGCTATAATATGTCAAAAGGGTGCAGCTCGGGTGTTGGTACAACCTGTGCCTGGGAGTGGAGAAAGCAGACAGAGAGGGAATTAGAATGAGACACATATTGAGGTGCTCTGCACAGGTGAGTCTCATACAGTTAACGAGCCACCCACTCCACCATGCTTCCTGGTGAGTCAGACTCTCCATTTAGCAGGTAGAGTGGGGGTCGTCACAGATGTGACCTTGATAGGGGGCACTGGGAGTTGAACCCAGGACCTCTGCTAAGTTTCTTTTGAGCCACTGTTGCTACACAAGTCCATGGGGACATCATCAATCAACTTTACGTTCACAGCGTTGGAAGAACAACTGGACTTCATTCAAACAAATAGCAACTTAACAAGGAAAAGTGCCAACAGTCCAAACTCCCCACTTTTAATAGAGAGCATGTCCTGACCTGTTAGCTCTACAGTCACAAATGTTGTTGTGCATATTCATGACACCTGGAAGGAGAGACCGGCTGTTGGTGATCCTGTGATCGTTCCTCTATCTCATTGATTCAGACCCTGGGTCTGTGTAGACTGGCAATATCTGTCATTCTTGTTTCGGTCACATACCCAGTAAAATTATTTGCAATTATTAAAGGCCCTATAGGTAGAAATATTAGGAATTGGGCAGCCACACTACCAAATATGAAGGCACATGGAAACATTGTACTGAATCATGAAATTCAGCTGCAACGGATCATTCACCGATGTGACCTTGATAGTAGGGGGCACTGGGAGTTGAACCCAGGACCTCTTGATCTGCAGTCAAATGCTCTACCACTGAGCTATACCCCCTCTCCTATTAAGTTATAAATTAAGTTATAAATTAAGTTGATCCTTGTCCTATTCTTGGCTTGGGATAACGATGATGATGTATTTTCATGTAGAACTCCAGATATCCAACTAACAATACTTTGAAAAGGTAGTCCAACTACAACCCAAATACACTTGATGCATTGGGATACCCTGTATCTGTTGGTACAAATTAGTCTATATAAGCCCCAGTGGCCTAATGGATAAGGCACTGGCCTCCTAAGCCAGGGAATTTGGGTTCGAGTCCCATCTGGGGTGTTACAAAGCAGAGTGGCGCAGCGGAAGCGTGCTGGGCCCATAACCCAGAGGTCGATGGATTGAAACCATCCTCTGCTAAGTTTCTTTTGAGACACTGTTGCTACACAAGTCCATGGGGACATCATCAATCAACTTTACGTTCACAGCGTTGGAAGAACAACTGGACTTCATTCAAACAAATAGCAACTTAACAAGGAAAAGTGCCAACAGTCCAAACTCCCCACTTTCAATAGAGAGCATGTCCTGACCTGTTAGCTCTACAGTCACAAATGTTGTTGTGCATATTCATGACACCTGGAAGGAGAGACCGGCTGTTGGTGATCCTGTGATCGTTCCTCTATCTCATTGATTCAGACCCTGGGTCTGTGTAGACTGGCAATATCTCTCATTCTTGTTTCGGTCACATACCCAGTAAAAGGATTTGCAATTATTAAAGGCCCTATAGGTAGAAATATTAAGAATTGGGCAGCCACACTACCAAATATGAAGGCACATGGAAACATTGTACTGAATCATGAAATTCAGCTGCAAAGGATCATTCACCGATGTGACCTTGATAGTAGGGGGCACTGGGAGTTGAACCCAGGACCTCTTGATCTGCAGTCAAATGCTCTACCACTGAGCTATACCCCCTCTCCTATTAAGTCATAAATTAAGTTATAAATTAAGTTGATCCTTGTCCTATTCTTGGCTTGGGATAACGATGATGATGTATTTTCATGTAGAACTCCAGATATCCAACTAACAATACTTTGAAAAGGTAGTCCAACTACAACCCAAATACACTTGATGCATTGGGATACCCTGTATCTGTTGGTTCAAGTTAGTCTATATAAGCCCCAGTGGCCTAATGGATAAGGCACTGGCCTCCTAAGCCAGGGATTGTGGGTTCGAGTACCGTCTGGGGTGTTACAAAGCAGAGTGGCGCAGCGGAAGCGTGCTGGGCCCATAACCCAGAGGTCTATGGATCGAAACCATCCTCTGCTAAATTTCTTTTGAGCCACTGTTGCTACACAAGTCCATGGGGACATCATCAATCAACTTTATGTTCACAGCGTTGGAAGAACAACTGGACTTCATTCAAACAAATAGCAACTTAACAAGGAAAAGTGCCAACAGTCCAAACTCCCCACTTTCAATAGAGAGCATGTCCTGACCTGTTAGCTCTACAGTCACAAATGTTGTTGTGCATATTCATGACACCTGGAAGGAGAGACCGGCTGTTGGTGATCCTGTGATCGTTCCTCTATCTCATTGATTCAGACCCTGGGTCTGTGTAGACTGGCAATATCTGTCATTCTTGTTTCGGTCACATACCCAGTAAAAGGATTTGCAATTATTAAAGGCCCTATAGGTAGAAATATTAGGAATTGGGCAGCCACACTACCAAATATGAAGACACATGGAAACATTGTACTGAATCATGAAATTCAGCTGCAAAGGATCATTCACTGATGTGACCTTGATAGTAGGGGGCACTGGGAGTTGAACCCAGGACCTCTTGATCTGCAGTGAAATGCTCTACCACTGAGCTATACCCCCTCTGCTATTAAGATATAAATTAAGTTGATCCTTGTCTTATTCTTGGCTTGGGATAACGATGATGATGTATTTTCTTGTAGAACTCCAGATATCCAACTAACAATACTTTGAAAAGGTAGTCCAACTACAACCCAAATACACTTGATGCATTGGGATACCCTGTATCTGTTGGTACAAATTAGTCTATATAAGCCCCTGTGGCCTAATGGATAAGGCACTGGCCTCCTAAGCCAGCGATTGTGGGTTCGAGTCCCGTCTGGGGTGTTACAAAGCAGAGTGGCGCAGCGGAAGCGTGCTGGGCCCATAACCCAGAGGTCGATGGATCGAAACCATCCTCTGCTAAGTTTCTTTTGAGCCACTGTTGCTACACAAGTCCATGGGGACATCATCAATCAACTTTACGTTCACAGCGTTGGAAGAACAACTGGACTTCATTCAAACAAATAGCAACTTAACAAGGAAAAGTGCCAACAGTCCAAACTCCCCACTTTCAATAGAGAGCATGTCCTGACCTGTTAGCTCTACAGTCACAAATGTTGTTGTGCATATTCATGACACCTGGAAGGAGAGATCGGCTGTTGGTGATCCTGTGATCGTTCCTCTATCTCATTGATTCAGACCCTGGGTCTGTGTAGACTGGCAATATCTGTCATTCTTGTTTCGGTCACATACCCAGTAAAAGGATTTGCAATTATTAAAGGCCCTATAGGTAGAAATATTAGGAATTGGGCAGCCACACTACCAAATATGAAGGCACATGGAAACATTGTACTGAATCATGAAATTCAGCTGCAAAGGATCATTCACCGATGTGACCTTGATAGTAGGGGGCACTGGGAGTTGAATCCAGGACCTCTTGATCTGCAGTCAAATGCTCTACCACTGAGCTATACCCCCTCAACTAATACAATATAAATTAAGTTGATCCTTGTCTTATTCTTGGCTTGGGATAACGATGATGATGTATTTTCTTATAGAACTCCAGATATCCAACTAACAATACTTTGAAAAGGTAGTCCAACTACAACCCAAATACACTTGATGCATTCGGATACCCTGTATCTGTTGGTACAAATAAGTCTATATAAGCCCCAGTGGCCTAATGGATAAGGCACTGGCCTCCTAAGCCAGGGATTGTGGGTTCGAGTCCCATCTGGGGTGTTACAAAGCAGAGTGGCGCAGCGGTAGCGTGCTGGGCCCATAACCCAGAGGTCGATGGATCGAAACCATCCTCTGCTAAGTTTCTTTTGAGCCACTGTTGCTACACAAGTCCATGGGGACATCATCAATCAACTTTATGTTCACAGCGTTGGAAGAACAACTGGACTTCATTCAAACAAATAGCAACTTAACAAGGAAAAGTGCCAACAGTCCAAACTCCCCACTTTCAATAGAGAGCATGTCCTGACCTGTTAGCTCTACAGTCACAAATGTTGTTGTGCATATTCATGACACCTGGAAGGAGAGACCGGCTGTTGGTGATCCTGTGATCGTTCCTCTATCTCATTGATTCAGACCCTGGGTCTGTGTAGACTGGCAATATCTGTCATTCTTGTTTCGGTCACATACCCAGTAAAAGGATTTGCAATTATTAAAGGCCCTATAGGTAGAAATATTAGGAATTGGGCAGCCACACTACCAAATATGATGGCACATGGAAACATTGTACTGAATCATGAAATTCAGCTGCAAAGGATCATTCTCCGATGTGACCTTGATAGTAGGGGGCACTGGGAGTTGAACCCAGGACATCTTGATCTGCAGTCAAATGCTCTACCACTGAGCTATACCCCCTCTCCTATTAATATATAAATTAAGTTGATCCTTGTCTTATTCTTGGCTTGGGATAACGATGATGATGTATTTTCTTGTAGAACTCCAGATATCCAACTAACAATACTTTGAAAAGGTAGTCCAACTACAACCCAAATACACTTGATGCATTGGGATACCCTGTATCTGTTGGTACAAATTAGTCTATATAAGCCCCAGTGGCCTAATGGATAAGGCACTGGCCTCCTAAGCCAGGGATTGTGGGTTCGAGTCCCGTCTGGGGTGTTACAAAGCAGAGTGGCGCAGCGGAAGCGTGCTGGGCCCATAACCCAGAGGTCGATGGATTGAAACCATCCTCTGCTAAGTTTCTTTTGAGCCACTGTTGCTACACAAGTCCATGGGGACATCATCAATCAACTTTACGTTCACAGCGTTGGAAGAACAACTGGACTTCATTCAAACAAATAGCAACTTAACAAGGAAAAGTGCCAACAGTCCAAACTCCCCACTTTCAATAGAGAGCATGTCCTGACCTGTTAGCTCTACAGTCACAAATGTTGTTGTGCATATTCATGACACCTGGAAGGAGAGACCGGCTATTGGTGATCCTGTGATCGTTCCTCTATCTCATTGATTCAGACCCTGGGTCTGTGTAGACTGGCAAT
>NC_140177.1:38848757-38851257 GCF_963971535.1 Notolepis coatsorum
GTGCTGGGCCCATAACCTAGAGGTCGATGGATCGAAACCATCCTCTGCTAAGTTTCTTTTGAGCCACTGTTGCTACACACGTCCATGGGGACATCATCAATCAACTTTACGTTCACAGCGTTGGAAGAACAACTGGACTTCATTCAAACAAATAGCAACTTAACAAGGAAAAGTGCCAACAGTCCAAACTCCCCACTTTCAATAGAGAGCATGTCCTGACCTGTTAGCTCTACAGTCACAAATGTTGTTGTGCATATTCATGACACCTGGAAGGAGAGACCGGCTGTTGGTGATCCTGTGATCGTTCCTCTATCTCATTAACCCTGGGTCTGTGTAGACTGGCAATATCTCTCATTCTTGTTTCGGTCACATACCCAGTAAAAGGATTTGCAATTATTAAAGGCCCTATAGGTAGAAATATTAGGAATTGGGCAGCCACACTACCAAATATGAAGGCACATGGAAACATTGTACTAAATCATGAAATTCAGCTGCAAAGGATCATTCACCGATGTGACCTTGATAGTAGGGGGCACTGGGAGTTGAACCCAGGACCTCTTGATCTGCAGTCAAATGCTCTACCACTGAGCTATACCCCCTCTCCTATTTATATATAAATTAAGTTGATCCTTGTCTTATTCTTGGCTTGGGATAACGATGATGATGTATTTTCTTGTAGAACTCCAGATATCCAACTAACAATACTTTGAAAAGGTAGTCCAACTACAACCCAAATACACTTGATGCATTGGGATACCCTGTATCTGTTGGTACAAATTAGTCTATATAAGCCCCAGTGGCCTAATGGATAAGGCACTGGCCTCCTAAGCCAGGGATTGTGGGTTCGAGTCCCGTCTGGGGTGTTACAAAGCAGAGTGGCGCAGCGGAAGCGTGCTGGGCCCATAACCCAGAGGTCGATGGATCGAAACCATCCTCTGCTAAGTTTCTTTTGAGCCACTGTTGCTACACACGTCCATGGGGACATCATCAATCAACTTTACGTTCACAGCGTTGGAAGAACAACTGGACTTCATTCAAACAAATAGCAACTTAACAAGGAAAAGTGCCAACAGTCCAAACTCCCCACTTTCAATAGAGAGCATGTCCTGACCTGTTAGCTCTACAGTCACAAATGTTGTTGTGCATATTCATGACACCTGGAAGGAGAGACCGGCTGTTGGTGATCCTGTGATCGTTCCTCTATCTCATTAACCCTGGGTCTGTGTAGACTGGCAATATCTCTCATTCTTGTTTCGGTCACATACCCAGTAAAAGGATTTGCAATTATTAAAGGCCCTATAGGTAGAAATATTAGGAATTGGGCAGCCACACTACCAAATATGAAGGCACATGGAAACATTGTACTGAATCATGAAATTCAGCTGCAAAGGATCATTCATTCATGTCTGCTCCTTTGCAGCACCACAAACATGGGAACTCTCTAACTCTCCCCCCCCCCCCCCCCTCTCCCCCCCCCCCCCTCTCCCTCCCCCTTCTCTCTGAGTACCCGTCTCCTGGCGCTGACCAAGGTGATGGATGCCTCGGGGTCTTGGCCAAGCTTGTAGTGACTGCTCTACATGCACCTCCGAGGCATTGGATCAGTTATTCACCGCCGTCTGTCCGTGGTCCTGTCAACTGATTAACAGACTGTTAACAGATTAACAGTCAACGCGGTTTCATTGCTGGGTTAAGTACTTCTATTCTATTCACATAATACGCTTACTTCATATATCTACTCCATTCACATATATGCCTACCACTTGTATCTATTGCTATGTCCGCCTACTACAATCTCATGAGCTGTCTAACGCCTGTCCCGTCTCCCTGTCTTCCTATGACTTGCTGTCCTGGAGTGTTGACCGGAGTGTTGGACGTCCCGTGACGAAGGCCGGGAGATTGCGACCCCCTCTGCGTGCCCCCCTGTCTTCGGAGGTTTCGTAGTGGTGACCGGAGTGCCGGATGTCCCGCGATGATGCCGGGAGTTCGCGACCCTCTCTGTGCCACCCCCCCTTCCCCCTGTCTCCGGCTGTCCCTGAGCAACGACCGGAGTGCTGAATGTCCCGTGACTAAGACGGGGAGGACGTGACCCTCTTGCGCCGCCCCTGTGCTTCAAATAGATCCGCTATCAACTCTATCTTTAATTTTTCAAAATGTACAGTTGCTATTGCATGCACTCATCTGTGTTTCACTACACACATGAGTGCATGCTTACCAACTGTCCGTCTGCAACACTACTATCACCGACATCTAAGAAGGGAGATCCCCCCTTGAACGGCCCTTCTAAGGTTTCTCTCCTCCACATTGCCTGTGGAGCTTTTTTCCCTATTGTTAGGTTTTAGTGAGTTTTTCCTTACCTTCGCGTGGGGTATGTCTGGGAGTGCTTGCATTCTTTCATTTATTTGCATTCATCTAAAAAATGTTTGGACCCTATGGTGTTCTTGTTCTGTTCTTGACTTATTGTTATGTTGTCTTCTTGACTTGTTTAAAGAAGACCTGTACG
>NC_140177.1:38856257-38858757 GCF_963971535.1 Notolepis coatsorum
GACATCATCAATCAACTTTACGTTCACAGCGTTGGAAGAACAACTGGACTTCATTCAAACAAATAGCAACTTAACAAGGAAAAGTGCCAACAGTCCAAACTCCCCACTTTCAATAGAGAGCATGTCCTGACCTGTTAGCTCTACAGTCACAAATGTTGTTGTGCATATTCATGACACCTGGAAGGAGAGACCGGCTGTTGGTGATCCTGTGATCGTTCCTCTATCTCATTGATTCAGACCCTGGGTCTGTGTAGACTGGCAATATCTGTCATTCTTGTTTCGGTCACATACCCAGTAAAAGGATTTGCAATTATTAAAGGCCCTATAGGTAGAAATATTAGGAATTGGCAGCCACACTACCAAATATGAAGGCACATGGAAACATTGTACTGAATCATGAAATTCAGCTGCAAAGGATCATTCTCCGATGTGACCTTGATAGTAGGGGGCACTGGGAGTTGAACCCAGGACCTCTTGATCTGCAGTCAAATGCTCTACCACTGAGCTATACCCCCTCTCCTATTAATATATAAATTAAGTTGATCCTTGTCTTATTCTTGGCTTGGGATAACGATGATGATGTATTTTCTTGTAGAACTCCAGATATCCAACTAACAATACTTTGAAAAGGTAGTCCAACTACAACCCAAATACACTTGATGCATTGGGATACCCTGTATCTGTTGGTACAAATTAGTCTATATAAGCCCCAGTGGCCTAATGGATAAGGCACTGGCCTCCTAAGCCAGGGATTGTGGGTTCGAGTCCCGTCTGGGGTGTTACAAAGCAGAGTGGCGCAGCGGAAGCGTGCTGGGCCCATAACCCAGAGGTCGATGGATCGAAACCATCCTCTGCTAAGTTTCTTTTGAGCCACTGTTGCTACACACGTCCATGGGGACATCATCAATCAACTTTACGTTCACAGCGTTGGAAGAACAACTGGACTTCATTCAAACAAATAGCAACTTAACAAGGAAAAGTGCCAACAGTCCAAACTCCCCACTTTCAATAGAGAGCATGTCCTGACCTGTTAGCTCTACAGTCACAAATGTTGTTGTGCATATTCATGACACCTGGAAGGAGAGACCGGCTGTTGGTGATCCTGTGATCGTTCCTCTATCTCATTAACCCTGGGTCTGTGTAGACTGGCAATATCTCTCATTCTTGTTTCGGTCACATACCCAGTAAAAGGATTTGCAATTATTAAAGGCCCTATAGGTAGAAATATTAGGAATTGGGCAGCCACACTACCAAATATGAAGGCACATGGAAACATTGTACTGAATCATGAAATTCAGCTGCAAAGGATCATTCTCCGATGTGACCTTGATAGTAGGGGGCACTGGGAGTTGAACCCAGGACATCTTGATCTGCAGTCAAATGCTCTACCACTGAGCTATACCACCTCTCCTATTAATATATAAATTAAGTTGATCCTTGTCTTATTCTTGGCTTGGGATAACGATGATGATGTATTTTCTTGTAGAACTCCAGATATCCAACTAACAATACTTTGAAAAGGTAGTCCAACTACAACCCAAATACACTTGATGCATTGGGATACCCTGTATCTGTTGGTACAAATTAGTCTATATAAGCCCCAGTGGCCTAATGGATAAGGCACTGGCCTCCTAAGCCAGGGATTGTGGGTTCGAGTCCCGTCTGGGGTGTTACAAAGCAGAGTGGCGCAGCGGAAGCGTGCTGGGCCCATAACCCAGAGGTCGATGGATCGAAACCATCCTCTGCTAAGTTTCTTTTGAGCCACTGTTGCTACACACGTCCATGGGGACATCATCAATCAACTTTACGTTCACAGCGTTGGAAGAACAACTGGACTTCATTCAAACAAATAGCAACTTAACAAGGAAAAGTGCCAACAGTCCAAACTCCCCACTTTCAATAGAGAGCATGTCCTGACCTGTTAGCTCTACAGTCACAAATGTTGTTGTGCATATTCATGACACCTGGAAGGAGAGACCGGCTGTTGGTGATCCTGTGATCGTTCCTCTATCTCATTGATTCAGACCCTGGGTCTGTGTAGACTGGCAATATCTGTCATTCTTGTTTCGGTCACATACCCAGTAAAAGGATTTGCAATTATTAAAGGCCCTATAGGTAGAAATATTAGGAATTGGCAGCCACACTACCAAATATGAAGGCACATGGAAACATTGTACTGAATCATGAAATTCAGCTGCAAAGGATCATTCTCCGATGTGACCTTGATAGTAGGGGGCACTGGGAGTTGAACCCAGGACCTCTTGATCTGCAGTCAAATGCTCTACCACTGAGCTATACCCCCTCTCCTATTAATATATAAATTAAGTTGATCCTTGTCTTATTCTTGGCTTGGGATAACGATGATGATGTATTTTCTTGTAGAACTCCAGATATCCAACTAACAATACTTTGAAAAGGTAGTCCAACTACAACCCAAATACACTTGATGCATTGGGATACCCTGTATCTGTTGGTACAAATTAGTCTATATAAGCCCCAG